>NC_056743.1:186306242-186371242 GCF_019279795.1 Protopterus annectens
CACAATTCCTAGGAGACCCATGGCATGTGCAGGAGTATGACACAGTGGCTATGGATGCCTTGAACAAGGGTAGTGTGGGGCATTTAATTATTCCTTTTTAAGAAAAGAAATACTGCATTTCTTTTCTTATAAATTCATAAATAGGCTAGGAGCCCATTGCTCCCATGATCAAAGTAACTGCAGCTATGATGTCCAATGAGGAAGGCTAATGTACTTGTCAAATTTGCATACTTTGTTTCTTTCATGCCATTTATCATGGTGTAGCAAGTAGATGAATATTAAACAGTAAAGGGATGGTCACAGTGCAGAAGAACAGCAGCTGTCGTAGCATAAGTTATTTTTGTTCATCCTGGCAGATAAGCAGACATGGGCAGTGGATGGGTTTGCACGGCAAGTACTTTGCTAAGGTTTTGATGATCAACTATGCATTTGCATAAATATGGAGATAAAATGCATTTTGTGGCTGTTAATTTATTTTGTATTTTTATGTGATTGTTTGTAGAGGAAAATGACTGTTATTGACTACTTATTATTCTACCTTTGGAGGACTAATTATGATACTGGTGAAGCAAGATGAAATAAGTTACTGGGATTACTGTTTATGTGAAACAAAGTTGAAAGGCATTTAGTAAGGTCATTATTTTTATCATAATCAGATACGCACTGTGTGCACAGTCAACAAAGTGTTTATAACTGATGGGTGTGGGATGAGGTGGTCTGTGGCTGAGAATACCTTACTGTCTTGACATTTGAGCTTTTGAAACAGTCACTCACCTGATTTTGCTGGATTGGTGTACATCTGCATGAAGTTAAGTTAAAATACTTTACTGTAGCTGCTATATGTTTATGTAAAATTAACTTGAAATATGTTACTGTAGCCATTATCACTAATGACATTTGAAATGTAGTTTCTTATCAATGGATCAATAACTGCTGGGCTGAGGTTTGTCTGCAGATGAAACTAACACATCCTCTTATTCACTGCTCATTTTAAAGGGTTTTTAATCTAATTTTGCAACATTATTGGACATTTCTGTGAAGTTTGAATACTTTGCTGTGGCTATTATGTGTATGTGTGAAACAAACTTGATATATGTTTGTCTACTGTTATAATAATTATTATTATGATTATGTTTTCACGTATTCTTTATCACAATCAGGGCATCTGATGCATACATAATTAACAATGTGGCTATAATTGCTGGTTATAGGGACTTTCTGTGGTTGTAAATGTATGGGCTTGCTGTCATGATCAAGTTAAATTGTCATTAGTCTGGCCTTACAATACTAGTTTGCGTCTGTGTAAAGCAATCTGGAATATGTTATCATGGCTATGTTTTTATCACAATCAGATCTGTGGTGTATATAGTCAATAAAGTAGCTGTAATTGAGGAGTACGGACACTGTTGGATTAAAATGACAGTGGTCTCATTAGTCTTTTATAGTTGAAATTTTCTGAAAGGGATAGTTTTGTTAGTAATCGTTAGTAATTTCTGTTTCATTTTTTGATGGAAAATATTCAAGACTACACATTTATACCACACTCACATTTCACTTTAATAAACAACAAATGCAATTTAAAATGATCTCATAGTTAAGTATATATTTTATATTTGATTTTATTTATTATTTGTTGACCAGGTTATTCACACTATGCTAGTGAACACTTTACAGGGAATATTTAATTCAGAAGATGAAGAAACGTGTCTATCGACATCATGTTGAATATTCATAGGAATACTGCTGATTGCATTATCATGTTCAATAACAGCATTGCAAATGTCCAGTCTTTCGTTATGATTCGTGTTACGCAGCCACACAAAAAGATGGTCCTTGCAAAAATCGCAAAAGTCTCGATTCAACGTTCTGATCTTAAGAGCCTTGAGTTTGTTCTCATATACAGAGAAATTTGTGATTATGCTGATAAACGTGGTGGGGACTTAAACAATAAGGTAGAGAAAGCTGAAACTAGGTGGATAGTGTTGCTACATGCACATAAGTAACCAGGGTTAAATGGTTTTGTTCCACTAAAACCCTTGCTTAAAGATCGTAAATTGATTAATTAATTAAAGTTGTTATATAAAAGGTTATGTGGTTGGGTGGGCGTTCAAAAGACATGCGTAAATGGGCGTGCCTTTGTTGAAGGTTGAATGTCGAGCTGGCACCTCAGCGTTCATCAAAATCTACTGCCAATCATTAGCGGACCGGAGTTCCGCTGTGGCGACCCCTAATCGGGAAAAGCCGAAAGACAACAACAACAACATATAAAAGGGTATGTGCTTTTTCTTAGATTGTCTGATGAAGTGCTTGTTGCTTGGCATGAAAGTGTTAACCTCTTTTTAAGCTTGTTTTATTAAAGTTGGTTTCCTAGAAGCTGTGCTTGGTCCTGGACTTATTTCTTCAGTTTTCTGTGGTATTTTGTTTGTACAGGACCTTTACCGCCTGAGACGTTGCTTTCTTTTTGCTTAGATTTTACTTAACTACTTAGTTGAAACTGCATTTTATGCATTTGTGACAGCATGTAGATTTAAAAAAAAACTAGTCCTATACACTAATAGCAGAAAGATTGTTAGTTGAGTAGTCGTTTATTACAGTCGCTAAGCTGAAACTGTAGTTTCTATTATTCTGAAGGTTATTTTTCTGTTGTATCCATCCTATTTCATTGTGATGCTGTACTAATTTGTGGGGAAATAATATGATTGGTAAAAGACAGAAAATAACATTTTAAAGGGAAAAGCACAAAAGAAAAAAGAAAGAAATGGATGAAAAAGAATATATACAGCTAAAGATTGGGGCTTGGTATAATGGTTAAGGTATTTGACTCACAGACACAAGGTAGAATGTTTAATTTTCACTTTTGGGAAGGAATTGGTTAGGCTTAGAAAGACCTATTAAGAAAGCTAGCCTAGTAATTAGCTATGAACTTATGAAACCATGAAATTAAGGTAAAGGGAAAATGAAAATTTGGGAGTGCTTTCTGTAAATGTGAATAGTGTTAAGAATATATTAAGTAAGAATGGGAATTTTAGAGTGGTATAATACATGTGGTCTATATGTAATTATAGTAGAAGACTCAAGATTTTTAATAAATGAAGAAAGATTACAAACAGAGAAACTATGGGGAGGAAAGATAATCTGGAATTTGGGAAATGAGAGATGTTCTGGAATAGCCATATTCTGTAAAAAATACAGTAAAGGTAATAAATGTAACTTTAGTAAAAATGGGAAGATTAACCATTTTAGATTTCAATTGGAGAGAACAAGTACACAGAATTATAGCATATGCTTATACTAATTGTAAAGAAAGGGAAAGCTTATTTCATCATATTTTAAACTATTTTGTGATAGATATGAATATTATAATAACAGAAAATGTTAATTGTGATTTTAAGATGCAAGCATAAAAAGAAATCAAATGATATAAGAAAAATGTTAGAAGTTTTAAGATGTGGCAAGTTAAAATTTTGGAACAAAAAAATTAATGGACTTACGCAAAAGATATGTATAGAAGTGAAAGATTATTTGCTAGTAGTTCAATGCTAGTTTACATGGATGTGTGTTGCTCCTGTAATTGTTTTTACATAGGGAAGACAACAAGATCTTTAAGCTGCCGTATAAGTGAACATGTTAGGGTTATAAAAAATGATGACTGTAATAATGCCCTAGCTAAATGCAGTAGGGAGTGCTGTTCTTTTAAATAAATTTACTTTTTGGTTCTTCAAAAAGTTGACACTAAGTTGTTTGTTGGGCAGTTTAATTATTTAGAGTTCTTAAAACTCAAATGGCAAGTTTTTTTACGTGTTGATGTATTTCCAGGATTAAACGAGAATATTTCCATTAATAGTCTTTTAAGATACAAATATATTTAACAATACTGCTATTGTATTAGTAGATTTGATTCTGTGTATGTATACAGATTTTTTGGATAAGAGTGTTTTTCCTTTAAATCCATTAAGAACATGATTGGTTATTTGGTGCAATGAGCGTCATGTGTGTTGTTTAAAAGTGTGTTTTTATTATATATTGTTTATTCTGAAGAAGTTCTATAAGTAAAGAGAATGAAAGTGTTTAATATTTGGACTCTGTGTTTTGTTTCATACCACCTTCATTCACTGTTACAGTGTTTTTTTTTTTGGAGGGGGTTCTGCTTCTCTACACAAGAAGTATTGAGCTATTCAAGCAGATTAGTTAAGGAAGATGGTGGTGTAATGAGAGAAAACAATAAAATGAGTAATGGAACTCAGTAAAAGATTATGGATAGTGTAGTACAATATATACATGAAATATTTACAGAAAAAGAAGGTAATGAAAAAACACGGAAAGTAAAAATGTTAACAGAAAAAAAAAGAGTTGGAAAAGGAGATTTCTTTAAATGAGTTAGTAAAGTATTAGGACATGTAAATATAGATTTGTTTACAGGTCAGATGGAATATGGTATGAAAATTTAAGGGGACTGGCAAAAAAATATTTTTTTAAAGATTTTGAATGAATGGTTAAATAAAGGTTTTATGTATAAAGAATTATGTACTGGAATACCTAAATTCATATGGAAAAAGGAAGGCGGAAGAAAAAAGACTGGAGATTGACAGTACTGAATACTAATGATTATAAAGTCTTTATGAAAACATAGAAAAGAGATATGAAACAAATGGAAAATATTATGGAAGATAGCATATATAGTCTAAAGGGGGAGGGTTGTCAATTATTATTAATGATAAAAGAATCGTGGATAATATTATGAACAGAAAAGTAGAAGTGAAAATCATGACAGGAGATGTTAATAAGACATTTGACACAATTGAACAAGAAATCTGATGGGCAATAATGAAAGTCTATTAAATGAGAAAGTTAAGAAATTATGTATGTCAGCGTATAGTAATAAAGTAAAAATACTTGTAAATGGCTGGTTACGTCAAGAGGTACATATGAAGAATGCTGTAAGACAGTGATGCCCAATGAGTTGTGTATCTTTTGCATTAGTTATGAATGTGACAGCATGTGAAATAAATTATAAAATGAAGGAGGTGGGGTATATAACACATGAAAGGTTAAGAATTCCAGTTCTGTTAACATATGCAGATGACATTATAATAATTGCAAAAAAAAATTGGATAAAAGAGGTAATAATTTGCACAAATGAGTGTCTAGGGATGATGGGGTCATTTTAAATAGAGACAAAAGAAAAAGTTTAGGTAATGTAAAGATTGGGGTATATATTTTATAATGAATGTTTCCTCATGTCTGTGTTAGGTACAAACTTTGTTAGTAAATAGAATTCAATGGGAAAAAAACAAAAGATGAAATAAAACAAACCTGTCTTTTTTGAAGAACATGTAAATTATCAATAAGAAAAAAAGCCTTATTTGATAAATTCAGTACTGATGGGAAGTAGCACACTTAGGAAGTGTGTTTTTGTTGCCAAAAGTATTTGAAAAGGAATTACTGCAGATATATTTTTTTCATTTACATGGGGTTCTAGATCAAACCCAGTAAAAAAGAAGAGTTTTATGTAAATAAAGAAAAAGGATTTAGGGTTAATTAAACCAGTGATATATGCTGCTTCATTAAATGTATACAAAGTATTAAAGTGGATAAATTAAAAAGATGAGAGATTAGTAGTAAAATTATGTAAGTATGATAAATTTTGGGGTATGGTAAAAAAAAAAAAAAAGTGCTTAAATGAGGAAAGAAAATAATATTTCTTTGCAAAATAAAAAAAAAACTGATGATATAGAAAAAAGATAGAAAAGTATGGTATAAAAATGTAATGACAAAATATTACTATATGAAACTGGTCTATGTTTAACCATCAAATAACACTTGTACCAAACAGCTAAACATCGAACCCTATCAATGGAAGGTTCATTCAGAGAACATTAATTTTTTCAACAGGGAAATTAACTAGTTGGCTAAGACTTCCCCATCTCACACACTGCAGCATCTTAAATCTACCCAGGTGGGGGCTTTGCCCCCCACATGCCTCAACTATATATACCAACTCAGAGACCACACTACAGTAGGGAAAAGGGCAGAAAGAGAAGTGCTGGCCAACTACTTTCCTGTTTGATATTCATCCATTGAATGTAAATGTCATTCAATGGCTAAACCTAGACCCTGTAAAACCACAGGAAAATCTAACAGATAAAAAAAATCAAAGTTATAAAAATAAGAAGCAAGTGGTATAGTCAGAAAATAGAATGTCAAGATTTTTTGAGGAGACTGGCAATAGATAAATTGCCAGTAAAAGGAAATGCCATATAAGAAGAAAAGTGATAGAATGTGTTTATATTGTGAAGAAGAATCAACTATGGAACATGTGTTTTTGAAAAGTAAAGGAGTAAAACAATTAAAAGGAAAACTATGTAAGGAAGATTTTTTTAAGATATAAAATAAGTTAATAAAATAAACATGAATATGATTAAATTATGGATATAAGAATATAAATAAATATGTTAAAAGAATAGATACAAAGTTAATTTATATTATACTGATTATATGGAATGAAAGAATACAGGGAATTATGTTTAATGGTAAATGGATTTTAGCAACAATATTAAGTAAAATTAGATGGTGGTCATGGAAAAAGGAGTGGGGGTCTAACAGGGATGAAAATTTAGTATGACTGTGTAAACAGGTGTGTGTGTGTGTGTGTGTGTGTGTGTATACACACACACACACACACACACACACACACACACATATATATGAGTCTACCTGAGATGATCGACAAGCCATTTGATCGACTTTTATTTGGTCAACAATTCATTTGGTCGACAGGCAGATTTGCCCCCCTCCCCAATGTTGTGCAACCCTGGAGTTGATATATATAGTTAGGGGGGGTGTGGGGGGTGAAGCACCCCACATAAAACTGCTTGTCGACCAAATGAACTGTCGACCAAATGAAAGTCTATCATTTGGCCTGTCGACCATGTGATAGGGTTCCATATATATATATATATATATATAGAGAGAGAGAGAGAGAGAGAGAGAGATAAATATAGATATATATGTATATGGGCCTACTTCTAAATTTCAAAAATTCAAAACTTTGACTTTCTTATGGTCAAGACCATAAGATAAGTTTTGAAACTTTGAACCGTTCAAATTGAGATCGCCTTACAGCATGGAATGGTATATTTATTATTGTCCTCCCTGTAGTGCAATCTCAGAGTTGGTATATTTAATTAGCATGGGGTGAAGGGGGTGCAGGTGGGCTTGCCCCCCTGCAAAAATGTAAAAGAATTATTTGTTTATATTTTTTTATTTAAATTTCAAAGATTAAAACTTTAATCATATGGTCTCGATCATAAGAAAGTCTACATTTTGAAAGTTTGAAACTTAGAACTAGACCCATACAGGGGATGGCATAATGGTTAAGGTGTTTACCTCACAGACAAAGAGTACAGAGTTTGATTCTCACCTTTCAGGGATACTGGCTAGGCTTAAAATGGCCCACATGGGCAGCTAGCCCTGTATTTACCTATGAACCTTGAAATCTTATCTGTTTCTCTTAATGGTTACTATATTTGTAAAAGCTCCCTGTAGAATATGTTGCAAGCTACTGACAGTTCTAATATCTAATAATGGAAGTTTGTACATCTGAGTGTTTCCAGTGGCGATGTGCACTTATTTCTTTTCCTGTTATGTAGACATGGATGCAGACAACTGAAATCAAGCAGGAAACACACAAATGTAAGCACACATTTCATAATTAATATAGTCACTTTTGACATTTATATAATATTTTTTTTGCTGTTGCTTTGCATGGTATATTATTCATCTACACTAGTTCTACATAATTATGAAAACATCTTTTATGCCTTACATTTTGTTTTAAATGACCATAGCCTTTGGGACTGGATGTTCAAAATTGAAAACATTTTCAGTCTATGCATGCCGTAGAATTTGGCTCTTGAGTTTAGCTTTATCCTCATTATAATAGCTTGTTGCCCTAAGGGATCCTTTCTATAAATGACAATAGTGCACTTTGTCTAGAGTGCAGCACTTAACGGGATTTCAAATCCACATTAAAACAGATTAGAAGGAAGGCTTAAGTTGTTGCTAGGTAAGAATGGTGCACAAGAGAAAAACAGTCTTCTTATGCTGAATCTTAATGTTGCTTAACGCAAGAACACCAACTCCCTGAAGCAGAGACATTCATTAAGTATAACAGCTAGCAGTGGAATGCTAAAACATAAATCAAATCAAGAAGAAATATTTCATTCATGAAGTGCTTTGACATAGAACACATTTAACCCTTTTAAAATGCAGCCACAATCTGACCTTGCTGTTGGCCATGACAGAAGTAAGCTTGACTTGCAGACAGGTACATTCAACAGCTATAAAACCCATTACGATATGCATTTATATGGCGGTAGTCTTCTTGGAGCACTTTTACTTAATTTATTTTGGTCAGGCACATATAAAGAGAGAAATGAATAAAAGTCCATTTTGTGAATTTATTACAAAATAATATTTGACATATCTTAAAAAAGCAATGCTGGATAAACTGAGCAATGGAAAATCTGGTCTACCTTTGTATCAAATGCATATAGAAAGGAATTGTCAATAATGAGAAAGGAAGCTTCTTATCAGCTGTACTAATTAACTACCTGTTGTTTGGATCATCAGAAGCAAGTTACAGAATGCTGCAATATTAAAATATTACTCTAAAGCATTGTAGGTGCAATGTAAGAAAATTTTAATGAATAGTGCAATAGTGGGGATGATATATGCACTATAAGAAAAATGTGATGTGGATCTTTTTCTGATAAACTGGAACAAGCACTTTGGATTCCATTTTCCTTTGGCAGGTAACACAGATAAAATTATGAATTATTATTTTTTAACATAAGAAAACTGTTGCTTAACGGAGATTGCAAATTATATAAATCAGTAGGTGAAATGGACAAAACATCTGTATGATACACTTGAATAAGAGGATGTTCACAATGTGTCAAGTCAAAACTGTGAATGTGGTGAAATATGCAGGGCAACTTGCCTTCAAACCTTTGCACCTAAATTATTATGTATGTTCTTATCGAAACTACTTCTATATTCTGATAGTGTAATAAGCAATCTAAATAATTCCTAAATATCAGGGCAAAGGTTACAGTACTTACTGCCCAACAGATGCCAAGCCATCCCTTAAGTTATAGTTCTCAAAAACAATATATGTGTCTTTCAGCTTTTCCCGGTTAGGGGTCGCCACAGCGGAACTCCGGTCCGCCAATGATTGGCAGTTGATTTTTACATACCGAGTTGCCAGCCCTGACGCACAACCTTCAACGAAGGAATGCCCATTCATGCATGTTTCCACGCAGAAGACGCTCTAGCTGAGAGTCGAACCGGACAGCGTCTTACTGTGAGGTGACAACGCTACCGCAGCACCACCACCGCGGATCATTCTGCAAAAATATGAAAGCAATGCACCTGTGAGCCCAGAATGCAAATCTTCACACTTTTCAGTAATTGGAGACTTAAATAGGCAGAACACTGTAAATACTGAATAATGATATGCTTATTACAAACAACATGCTTTTAAGTAGATGAAACATCATGTAAGTGGATGAATGGAAGGGAACAAACTAATACAGTGCAAGTAGCGGTGTGTGTGTGTGTGTGTGTGTGTGTGTGTGTACAGATAGATATAGATATGGATATATGTACATCTCTGACATTCACTTTGTCAACATTAACTAACATCGACAAAACACAGCTTACTTTAAGAAAAGTTAAACTAACAACAAAATACAAAGAAAGCTTTTTTTGTTTGTTTTTATAGGCCATGTATCAGCTCAGATATCACTCAACACAAGCAAAAGAAAGGGCATATTCTCCATACCCTGAGCATACACAATCAAAAAGATTTCTGTTTTTCATCCGTGTATGTCAGATTTTCAACAACTTGCCTTCAATTAATCATGCACAGGGCTAAACATGAGAAGCAACTGATATGAACTCTCATGTATGTATGTATATGTCCATGTATGTGTAACTGCATACCTGTAAGCGAGTATGCGCATGTATATGTGTGTAACTGTTACAAGTGACTGGTTTGCTATGGTGTTAAAAACAGTGACTTCACATTTAGTCAAATGGCCTTTAGTGTGTATGTATTTATGTATGAATGCTGAACTGATTGTGGGGAGAATGATGGCAGGTTACACTACATTTGTTGAGGTGCTGCCTACACATTTAAAGACTGTTATTGCTTTTTATGATGCAATGTTTTATTTAAGCCAATGTCTTATTATGCTTTACTTTTCAGTCGGAGTTGGGTGCATTGCTGTATAGCGACAACTGGGAATATTCTTTTTCCCAGCTGTTATGTCAGCTGGTATATATAAAGTAGTAGTGGTGTGGTGGCATACATTCCCAATATGGGGGTACTGGAGGTCTTCTCCCCTGTAAAAAATGTAGGTGTTAGCATTTTTCTTGCTTTTGCCCCCCCCCCCCCATGCTACCTTACTCTTGTGCTGACTCTAAGATTAAAAATTACATTACTAAAAACCCTTTCCCTAACAGTACCAGTATAAAAGATAAAACACAAACAGATTGCACACAACACTAAACATGCAAAATGGTAAATCCATCTCCTTACATAACCAGTACCTTAACCCAAAAAGATTTGCACATATACATCCACCATTATAACCTTTTCAGTCAAATATTCATTTTCCTGCACACTCCTGCTTACAAAACTATAAAACTGAGCCTTACTCATTTGAGTATTCAGTCATACGCTTTCAATATTTTGTGCTTTCAATATTTTTCAACCCAAAAAACTTTTTGTTCAAACGTGTCTTCAATATTATGAGATCTAACTACAGATGTTTAAATAGTTCATATGTATACATGCTAAATGTTTGAATGTTATATTTGCGAATGAACTGTGCGTTCCAAAATATAAACGTTCAAAGGGATGTACAGAGATCACGGTATAGTGCGATTAGGGAAATGCATCCCTTTCCTCACTGAAGTGTGATCTCGGAGCTGGAATACATAGTTGGGGGGTGTGGGAGGGCGCAGCTCCCCTGCAAACATGGGAGAGTAGTTGTAGGAGTTTGGGATTTACGGCAAGGGTGGGATAGTCGTTAATTGCCGTAAAATGTCAAATTCAACATTTTTAGCAATTACTGCAGATTTACAACTAACTGAACTGTCGTAAATCTGCAGTTTCAACATTTATTGTCGACGTAGTACGAAATTTATTTTACATGTCGACATTTCAATAGTAAACCATATATATATATATATATATATATATATATATATATATATATATATATATATATATATACACATATATACACACACACACACACACACACACATATACATTTAGATGCAACAAGCTGTCTTTCAATTTCCAAACAAATTATCCCTATGGAAATGAAGTCCAGACAAAAAATGAATTGGTACATTCAGAGAAAGTATTTATGTGACACCATTAGCTCTTCCCCAGTCAGTTCTAGTAGTGTAACATTAATAACAAGAGAGTCATAGTAATGACAGAATGGCCTTGTGCAAAAGCTCATAAGTGATTCATGTACCCGTCCCCAAATCACATACTTAATGCAAATGGACTAACTGCATTCACTGCACTCCCTACCCACCCATCCAATGCTATTTCCCAGATACATAGACGCACACAATCACCACCCACACAAAACACATAATCCATCACACACACACTCACAGACCCTGCCTGATATAGAAACACACACACAAAAAAGCGCTCTAACATGCATATGCACATGTTCACACAGACAACCTGACTGTATCACACACAAATGATAGCTCACTCACACAGACACACACACTTACTTGCAGTACTTATCAGCTGCAGTCCTGCCATAGACAGCAATAAGTGTACACTTAAAAAAGGCTGTCTATGATTTCTGGAGTGAAGCAATGGAAATATACACTACAGCTTGTCTTTGAGTCACTGGAATAAGCTATTCTAGTCAAGCTATTCAGCTCTGACATAGAGTAGATGGAGTTACATTAGCTAAAACCTGGACTGCCAGATTTGCATGCAGCAATATCCAGCAAAAAGCACTGCAATGCTACTTGATGGAGCCTTCATAACGCTGTAGTGCTACAGAGCTCTTTGAATTACTGTCTCATCATGTTCTGAAAATAATGTTTGAGAAAGGATTGCACAGTACATTATAGATTTATGACCCCCCCCCCCCTAAAAAAAATGTTGATACTGACTTTGTGGATAAAAGACAAAGTATTGCACGTGCAAAACATTTAATCCAAAGCTCTCAGTCTGCCTCTTGAAACAGTTCCATCCATATAATTTAGTCTTGTACTGCTAGCCCATACTAAGTAAAACTGCATCATTCTGGCACACAAAACTAAGCCATCACATCTCATCAGTAATCTGCAGACTACATCCTGAAAACTGATTGTTTTACCTGATAACATCTGTAGCATCTTAGTTGTTCTCATTTTTCCTAGAAAATATTTATATCAGATACAGTTTGCAGATAAACTAATGATAAAAGTGTCAATGTTGAAATGTTGTGAAAAAATAAATGCAGTCTTAATCACTGCTCAAGAAATATGCAAAATGTCTAAGCCAGGATCCTCTTTTATGTTAATTTGCAATCTCACAATAATGAGTGTATCACAGGAGTATGTCTAAATGTATTAAAACCATCAAGATTTTTAGAAGCATGTAACCAACAATGAATACACTGCAGAACTGAATCAAGGTCAAATGGGGCCCTAGGAATGGACCAGCCCCCCCCCCTCCCCCTGCATCCATTCTGGTGTCCCATGACTTGTCCTTCTCCTTTCAGTTACCATAAACACTGCTCAAAACTCTCGAGTGCATAATATTTTTTCTTTACTTTTGAAATTAAGCCAGAGATATGGATTTAATTTCAAACTTTTCATCTAAATATCCTTTGATGAGCAGGTTGGGTCCACATGGCTAGTTATGTCTTTTCAGGGAATACTCTTGGTGGTATTTATACTGTTGGGGGAAATTTAGCCAGGGTATTGGGGAACTTCCCCTAATTCTTTTTGATAGCTCAGGTGGATGTAAAAGATTCACGGCCACTACAATTAACACAGGCAAATGGGGCCTCAGTTTAACATGTCATCCAAAGGACGACTCACTCAGAAGTCCACCCCACCCTTCCCTTACCCTGCAATGCAGTATCACTAATCCATCTACGTGGTGTGTTAGTACAGCCTCAGCACAGAGGAGGTAAAAGGGAGAGTGAACCCCAGGAGGGCTGCTGGCCCAGACAACATACTGGGCAAGGTGTTAAAAGGCTGTGCTTATCAACTATGAACAGTGCTCAAGGGAATACTTAACACCTCTGTTGCCATGGCAAAAGTACCGTCATGCTACAAGGAAAGTAACATTATCCTACTACCTAAGAAAACCACTCCCTCCAGCCCTAATGACTACAGACCAGTCGCTCTGACATCCACTGTCATGAAATTTTTGAGCGGCTGATCAATAAGCATCTTTCATCATGCCTACCTCCTGATTTTGACCTCTGCAGTTTGCTT
The DNA here is from genome assembly GCF_019279795.1 of Protopterus annectens. Lineage (NCBI taxonomy): Eukaryota > Metazoa > Chordata > Ceratodontiformes > Protopteridae > Protopterus > Protopterus annectens. The sequence continues at coordinate 186,319,782 of NC_056743.1, forward strand.
ACAGAGCTAACCAATCCACGGCTGATGCCATATCACTAGCACTACACATCTCCCTTGAGCATTTAGAGGGCAAAGACTACTATGTGAGGATGCTGTTCATAGACTTCAGCTCTGCTTTTAACATAGTGAAACCAATGCAACTCATACAAAAACTGACACATTTAGGAATAAGTAAACATCTTTGTGACTGGATCCTGGACTTCTTAATTGAGAGATCACACAGGGTGTGTGTTCAGGTAAGACCACACCACAGTGCATCATGATTAACACCGGGGATGCACAAGGATATGTCCTTAGCCTGCTGTTATTCACCATGCTGACCCACGACTGCTATGCTAAGCAGAAGTCTAACCATATCATCAAGTTTGCTGATGACACCACAGTCATGGGGCTCACCACAAAGGAGGATGAAAGGGCATACAGAGAGGAAGTGGCATCTCTGATAAGTTGGTGTGAGGGGAACAATCTTAACCTGAATGTATGCAAGACCAAAGAGATTATCGTTAACTTCAGGAAAAGGAGAACAAATCACCCAGTGCTCAGGATCAATGGTGAGAGTGTGGAGAGGGTTAAGAGTATGAAAGTCCTGGGTATACACATATCAGAGGATCTCTCGTGGTTGGGAAACACCAGCCAACTGTTCAAGTTCATTAAGTGCATTAATGTCTCCAATTTTTAAGAAGACTGAAAAAAGCTAAGCTTCCTCCTCATATTCTCTCCATCTTCTATAGAGGTGCAATAGAGAGGATCATCACCTGCAACTTCACAGTGTGGCTTGGCAGATGCACAGTTACTGAAAGGAAGGTGCAACGAAGAGTGGTGAAGGCTGCAGGGAAAGTAACAGGTTCCAGTCTTCCATTGATACATCTTTATTCTGCAAGAAGCACCCAAAAGGCCACCAAAATAACACAAGACAACATGCATTCTGTTTGATGGACTGTTTAAGCATCTGACATCGGGCAGGAGATATTGCAGCATCCGCTGCAGGACTACAAGAGTCAGTAACAGTTTTGACCCTACAGTGATTAGACTTCTAAACTCGGGCACTGGTCCCAGGTGTCTGAACACATAAGCCAATTTTTATTTATTTGTGCAATGTATATTTACATATATTCCAAGCAAGTGCAATATTTATTTATTATATCCATAGTCAGTATTATTTAACTCACTCAAGTGCAATATTACACAAATAACTTAGGCATTTCAATCTGTAGTGTGTTTTGTATTACTTTAAATATGGTAGTTTAACTCAGGGGAGGCTATTCTTTTTGTTTATTAGTGTTGGTAAATGTGTCTACTCTTTCTTGTGTGTACTGGAATAGTATTGCATTTCTTAGTTATGTTTATTCCTCTCCTTGTATATGTTGTTTCACTTTCTTTTGTAATCTCAAGAACTCAGCTGATGCATGAAATTTCATTTAGGCTACACGTGTGAAGTTCTAAATGACAATAAAGTTTACTTTGACTACACAAATGACCTTCTGCAGCAAAGGCAAGTATGCTACCTGTTGCGCTACTAACTCTGCTTTTGAAATTTTTAGCAAAAACACTGACGGTCATTTGTTAAACAAAACAGTTGCACATTGAAAATAGACTTAGCATGAGTGATAGTAAACTTCTCTTCCCTTGAAACTCACATTCTTTGAACAAGCATCCCTGTAGCTTTAAAGATTTTCTTGTTTAAGCAGTGAAACAAAATGTATGAACCAATAAAGACAAACAGTCATCAGAGCTGCTGAAATGAGCAAGTGTTTGCTAAGCAGTTTGGTAGTTGGTGTACAGGATTAAGGCTCTTGCCTCCTGTTGGCAATGTACTGGATTTGAGCCTGAGCAAGCTAGTTATATAACCTGTCATCCATAACTGGGACATTTCTCAGATAACCGTACACCTCCTCCCCACACACACACACACACACACTTCTTCACACCAGACCGTCTATGACAGCACTCTTTAACAGTTCAAGTTGTGAGTGTGTGTGTGTGTGTGTGTATGCGCAGTTCCAAGTTCTCCATGGAGAAAGCAGTAGCAGTTCCAAAGCAGCCCTGGAAGTGAAATTTTCTTCTAACGTGCATTTAAGTTGAGCACATTTTTGTGTGTGCATCGTACATCTTTATACATATGTCACTCACACACAGTCTGTCCTTAAAGAAAAAAAATGAAATTTTTTTGTTTTTAATTAACATTTAAATGCTATGGCAGACCTCAGCAGGCCCCTCCAAGACACCAGGCCCTAGGCAACTGCCTAGGTTGCCTAGTGCTGGATCCAGCTATGAATACATTCATGAAAGGAAGCAGTCATTAATAAGTAAAAAAATCCCAGATTATGATGTTTGTTTAGTGATGGATTACTTTCCGAAATAATCGGCCAGCAGGGTCAATGAAATACATTTATATATACTTTGGGTAAGAATTGCAAAGTAGAAACTGACAGTATTAACTATAAAGGCAAACAATTCTGAGAATATAAGTGGAATTATACATAACCTCTTAGCAAATAGCATTTTCCAGAAGCTGATTGGATGGATATTGGTAGAATCTCCATTCTCCTTTCCCGTGTTGGCTTAGTTCTTAGAAGACCTTCTGCTACTTTATGAATGTAATATTCTATATGATTATTGTTCTCCTTAAAGGTCTGCATACATAATCCCAGTCTCTCCCTGTTAGTTGAGCTTCCCCCTGTTTCATGATCATCTCTTTCCACTTTGAATTACAGTGGTCTCCTTGTGCTATGTATAGGAACCTTAACTGTGTTGCTCTGAAGTACCTCTTCAACTTAGGTAATCCCAATCTGCCCTGTTCTGTTGAAAGAATACGCTTATCCCATTTGACTCTTGCCATCTTCCTGTCCCAGATAAAATCCTTCAGCTCTTTATTAATTGCTATCTGCAACTTCTCTGGTTGATAAAAATAAGCCTGACCATGACCAGTGTATAAGATTAAAGGGGACTAAAACATTTAACTGTTTGTATCTTACTACCATGTAACAGAGCTTCCATTTTCACAGGTTTTTGTATTATCTTTTGTTTAATCTCTTCCCACATATCCTTAGCTGCCACACCAGTATCATTTTTAATCCATACTCCTAAATACTTAATTTTATCACATCCCCATAAATATGGATATTGCTGAACCACTTTGTATGTGGGCAAATAATTTACCGTTATTGCTTTTGTTTTTGCTTCATTAATTTTGTGTTCTGAAAAGGATTGAAACTGTCTCCATATGCTGCATAACACAGTAATGTCTCTCCTGTTTTCGCCCGTTATAAAATAATGTCATCTGCAAATAGAGCCAGATTTTCTTGACTGCCATACCAGTTATATCCTTGAATTTCTGTAGCCCTTATTTCCTTTGCCAGCGGTTCTAAATATAATGCAAATAACAAAGGGGAGAGAGGACAGCATTCCCTGGTTCCTCTGCTCAAGCAGAGATTATCAGAGATGACCCCATCAACTTTAATTTTCACCTCCGATCCCACATATATCATCCTAATCAACCTTATAATTTTTGTCAGGGAATGCAAATGCTTCCGTTCTGCTCATAAAATCCCAGCTTACTGTTTCAAATGCTTTCTCTGCATCAAGACCCTCCAGCAACAGTGGTATTTTCTTACATTCTGCTTCCCTCTGGATCATTACCGTTCTGTTTATATTGTCAAATGTTTGCCTCCCCTCCACAGAACCACACCGATCATATCTATCAGTTTTGGTATCACTTTTACTATTACTTTAGCCGTCATAGACAGAAACACTTTATAATCATGATTTAGTAGACAGAAACACTTTATAATCATGATTTAGTATTGAAATGGGCCTGTATGAAGCTTGATCTGATGGATCTTTACCCTCTAGGTAGTACAGCTACTGCTGCTTTTTTCCAGGATGTTGGCACTTCTCCTCCTCTTAAAATACTGTTGAACAAAACCTTCCATATCATCATTTTTCCTTCCGAACTTCCACAGGAATACCATTTGTTCTGGGGACTTTCCTATAGATTGGTTATACAACACCATTTTGTCTCATCTCCTCCTAGTCTAAGTGTTAGTAATTGAGCCTCCTCTCCCTCTAGCCTTGGTATATTTAATTTTTCCATAAACATTTCCATTAGTACCTTTTCTTGATTTTCATATTTCTCTGCTTTATACAGACTATCATAGAATTTCTGAAGTATTTCTAATACTTCTACAGGATCCCTAGTTATCTTCCTTTTAGTAGGCTCCCTAAGCTTTGTGATGGCTCTTTCTTTTGTTAGTTATTGTGCTGAAAGTTTTTGTGCTCTAGAGTTATTATCAAAAACAGTTGTGTAACAGCAATCCTTCTAAACGCATGCATATTATCAAGGTAGTCCCTTATTTTCTGTTTCATGTTCTGTAGTTGCTCCCCTTATTCTGTGAGATTCCCCCTATTTTGCAATACTTTAATGTCAGCCCCTCTAAATAATTCTTGTTACTTCTTAACCGAATTTCCTTTTCTTTTATTACCCCCTATTTTTAAATTCCATTTTAATTTTATCCCACTCCCTAGCTGTATTTTCAGAAGTTTTATCTTCTCTAATAGCTCCTGAATAATTTCCACTACCTATTCCCTAAATTCCTCTCTTTTCAACAGATAGGAGGGAAAGCACCAGTGTCTCATTTTTATTTTATTACCCTTTGTTTTTATTTAAGTTACTGGCAAATGATCTAAAATAGTTATTGGGTGAGTATCAAGACCTTTAGTTAAATGCACATGTTCCTGTGAAATGTAAATTCTGTGTAGCCTAGCCAAGTTTTTGTATCTTGGGGAATAATATGTAAATTCACTCTGAATTCCTAGTACTGAATTCACATCATCCATGCCAAATACTTTCATAAATTTCTTTAAAATCTACCCTCCTTTGTTATATTTCCTTCTCTGGACCCCCAGACACATCTTCACTGTTGCAAATCAACATTTCTCCCAGAATTTTCTTTAGCTCTGTTATAGCAGTTTTAGGTGGAATATAAATACATCCCAGTGTAGTCCTCCTCCCTTGTCAGTAGCCTCTTAGTACTACAAATCTACCATTATTGTCTTTTTTTCCTCCTCCTATTACTTTTGGAGCTCCTCTTGTAGTTAATATAAGTACTCCTTGCTTTCTTTGCTCCAGGTACTCTGCTGAATAACCATACTGAAAACCTTTATTTATCAAATTCACATGTTCAGCTCTTTCTAAGTGTGTTTCATGCATCTTGCTAGTTGCACTATACGTTTTTAATATAGTTCACTAGTCTTTCTTTTTTGGATTTATCTGCGAGACCATTAACTTTTAAAGACATTATAGAAAGAATCATATTCTTGAGGGATTATTATTCCCACATTTTATCTGCAACAGTTTCTTTAAGTGTCTATTTCCAGGTTTTGTGTTACATGCATGGACTGTCTGGCAGGTTAATTTTTTATACAACTGTTTCTTGACATCTTCATTTTAGCCTATGTCACATCTTGCAGAGCTTTTTGTTTTATTGAAAACCCTCAAACAAAAATACACACTGGCACCTGATACTCACCTAAAACCTACTAACTTAATAATAACACATAAAAATATGTACATCTTCAAATATTGAAGTTGTACCCCCTTAATAGGAACACAAGTTCCAAACTGACAGCCACACACACAGACTCATGCTAAACAGAAGGAAAACTTAGCCATGCTAAGACGCATAGTAGAGCCTGTGAATCTAAGTGCTGTCTGGTTTGGCTTCGCAGAAAACATTTTCTCCAAGCCGTTGCTCTTTATCAGATTGTCTGCTAGTGACATGAGAACCAGCTACAGGACTGTTTACTAGAATAAAGACCTTGTAATATTCAATATTCTTTTTCATTTATTTGCTTTTTGTCAAAACTTGTTACTATGTAAAGCTAACACAGTCACTGTGCATGCAAAAATGAAAAAAAAGCAAACTCACTTTTCTTTTGTCATGTTCTTTCAACCAAATCCCCTAGTTTACATTGCAGTGCCTACATGTCTTAAAACTAAACAAGGAGAAAGAAAGAAAAAGGGAGAAAGAAACAAAAAGAATAAACAGAAGCAACTATTTACATTAGTATCCCCATTACACTTAATAACTGAAAAAACGTTACTTTATAACTTGCAGAGAAAATAATGCACCATTTAAGTAGTACTTTTAACTGTATGTCAAGTAATTTTTTTCTTAACTGTCTCTCTCCTCTTCTCCTCTCCTGAGTATTTTTCCGAACATTAATGACATGAAGTAGGGCATATGCTTTAGAGTCCCCTGCAAGTTTAACAAAGTCCAAACAAGTCCAATATTTCTAGATTTTCTTGTTTTGTTCTGTTTCACAAATGTAATTATTGCTTTGTAATCCTATGTTTAATTTCCAGGTTAGTGTTTTGGTTATTTTAGCCAGGTTGTGTGCAGTTGTCTTATGCTTTCCTCCAGGTTACTGGACATCATATCTGGAGTTTGCCCTGCTTTTTGCTAAACAGCTGCATTATCCTTCCCTGCTACTTTTTTTTCCTTACCTTTTGTAGCTGATTTTCCTTCAGGCCTTCTGTATTTCTTGTTTTTTTTTCCTGGCATCCAGGCAATGCACGTGCTAGCCAGTTACTGAAATTTACCCAGAAACACAAACATCCACTCGTGGGCTTTGCGGAGTTTCTGTTTTCACACCGTGAGCGGTATAATTGAAGCTGTTACTCAGTGTGAAGCCATCTTGGAAGTCTTACAAAAACTTTCATGTCGCACAAGATTGTGTTTATAAGCTGCCTTGTAGACATCTGTCAGCAGAAAGTGTTTCTTGCACAGCAATAGGTTGATTTTTATCTGGAAGCTTTCCTAAACCACTTCAGTCAGTCTCCTGCTTTCTGCAAGGAAATATCTCAGGATTCTACGATTATGGGCTTCTATAATTCTCATAAATCTTTTTCACCAGATTGTACATGAGAAAAAATTATTGATTTGTAAAAATACACTTGAATCCACCATCTTCATTCACTGGAATTGCCTGTTCCAATTTTGGACTTTTGTCATAAAGGAACTGCACTGATTGAGACAGCAAATGGCTCTAAATCCAGGTCTTCCATTTTCTCTATTCCCAAAGCAGTCTGTAACTACAGATACCTCTGATTTTGCTTGGGAAGCAGTTTCTGTGGTGGTAAGGGTGCAAGGCCTTTGAACCTTTTCGGACAGACCAATGCAAATAAATGTCAAATAAATTTCTTGGGTGGCGTAAGCCAGGGAACCTTGTTGGCTAGGCTTACAGAGGCCCTTGGGCCAATAGCCTAGTACCTTCCTATGAACCTATTAATTTATAACTGTCAAAAAAAAAAAGCATGCATACACTTAGAACTTCACTATCAGTTTAAAAATAGTATAACCATGATTGTTCAAATGTCATCCACTTATTTTTTAGTGTGTATAGACCTCATAACCATCACAAAACAGCCTTTTAAAATATTAACTCACCAAAGATTTGCAGAACTCTAAAGCATCTGACACAAAGATAACAGCAGGCATGATTATTAATTCTAACTTTATTGTGTAAATTTACATGGATGCCATCTGGTTAATTTAGAAGCCCAACAAATGAATGCATTACCACATAATATGAATATGCCTGACTGCTACTGCAGTTGTGAAATACTCTTCAACTGATTGTTATTTTTTTAATCGATAAATAAGCTGAAGTTATTGGAAGATTGAGATTTCAGTGGAATATGGTACTAAATGCAAATCCAGTTTCACTTTCTGTAGCTAACAAGAGATTTATGTTCCTGAGGAACTGCAAAGATGTAAAGAAGCATTTTAACTTTCACCCATGCATCCTTTTTCCCAGACTTCTCCCCTTCTAAATAATATTATTGGTGACTGAATTTAAAAAGTAACATATTAAAATGTGCCTCACTTATGAGAAATAACAAAGCTGCATTCCTGTGTATTATTTTTGCCTTTACATTCCTCTTTCATGTTGCATAATATATCTTTTGAATTCACATTTGTTCTTACCCAGTAAACTAAATACCCTCTTGCATTCTTATGACTGGGTAAGCAGGTGGGTGTTTAGGGAAATCTAATCTGCTTAGGTGCTAACTTCATAGGTTCATAGGTAGGTACTAGGCTGTCGGCCCTAGGGCCCATACAAGCATAGCCAAAAAATGTACCCTGGCTTTCGCCACCCAAGAAAATTATTTTCCTGTGCCCCTGTTGAGCAGAGCCACAGAAGTAATCCCTGGGGTGAATTTCCCATTTCCCATCCAATCATCAAGATTTTTCTTGAAGAGTGCTAATGAGGAACTCTGTTTGACATAGATAGGTAGTCTGTTCCAGAGAATGGGAAGTCTCTGGGACAGGAATCTATCCCTCCAGCATGTTCTGTTTATTGTGGTGAGAAGGTTTAGGTCCCTAGAGCGTGTAGCTCGGAGGGATTGGGATTTCTTTAAGTGGAGCATGTCCAACAGCTCTGGGTTTGACATAGCTTTGTATGTTAGGCAGAGATCGCCCCTGAGTAGGTGATATGCGATGGAGTAAAGCTGTAGTTTTTTGAGACGGTCTGCATAGGGCATTTGTTTGAGGCCAGTAATCCTCTTTGTGAGGTATTTCTGTGGTCTTTCCCGTTGTTGTAGATGTCTTGTGAGGTACATACCAAAAGGGGCGTTGTACTCTATAATGGGTCTAATGAGTGATGAGTAGAGGGGAATGAACAATTACCTCTTTTTTTCTGGATGAGAATCCTTTTGTGATGAGATGAGCCACGTAGAAGGATTTCCTGACCACTGTGGTGATGTGATTATCAAAGGAGAGACTACTGTCCACCTGTTTCCCAAGGTCTCATCACATTTTCAGCATTTAAGTAGACTACCAGCTATGTGGTAGTTCATGGGTACAGAGTTTTTACCAAAGGGTATGACAATACACTTTTTGCCACTACGTTTTAGGCCATGGCTTGGCATTGGTCATTTGTCCATGTTAACTTCAGCAGACAAAGACCCCCCTCTCAGGAGCTGATAGAAAACTGAATACAAAGACAGGGCCTTTAAGTGATCAGTGTAGGACAAGGGTATTCATGCCCTGAATTTTCCTGGTGACAAACCTTTGTGGGTATTCCAACTGTTGCAAATGTCTGGTTAGATACCTGCCAAAGAGGGCATTGTATTCAATGATAAGTTTGATGTAGGCTGAGCAGAGTGGTACTATAACTTCATTGGTCCTGGATGACATACCCTTATCTATAAGTTGGGTGACATCAAATTATTTTCTTACTATCTTAGTTACATGTTGGTCAAAGGCCAGATTGCTGTCTACATATGTTCCCAGATCCTTTACTACTGGGTCAACTCTTAGGGATGTTGTATCGGTGGAGTACTTAACTTGAGTTTACTGTTTCCAAAAGGGCATTATAATGCATTTTTTGCCACTAAGTTTTAGGCCATGGCTTGGCATTGGTCATTTGTCCATGTTAAACCATCTTGCAATTACCATCACCTGACTAAATACTGCTACATTAGCTTAAAAACCAAAAGCTATGAAAAAATCATAAACAAAGACTCATAAGCAACTTAAAAATTAATCTTATGAAGGATGGAGACATCCACCTTAACCGTGGCCCATCCACAACAGTAAACCCAAGCACACCATCTAACAACCCAACATGTACTACCCAGATTGATAGACTTCCAAACTCATATCTGGTCTGTCATCTCAACATCAGAAGCCTAAACAACAAGATCCGTAGCCTACATGGACTCTTAGCTGTTCACTTCCCTGATATTCTCTGCCTCACAGAAACCTGGCCAAAACCAATAATCAAAGATAACGAAATACTCCCCCCCCCTCCCCACAGTACAACATCCATACACTGGACCGGATCTCCAGGAAAGGTGGCGGGGTAGCTGTACTTTACAAGTCTACCCTAGCAATAACAACTGACACCCAACAGCCACCCCAGTTTGGCAATGCAGAAATTCTCATCACCAAACTAATAATAAACAAAAATAAATGCAGCTACATTATCTGCATTTATATTCCACCCGGCAAGAATGATAATACTCTAGAAAATATCTTACATTGACTAGCTTCTAACTATCCCCAGGAAACCATTATCTTGGGGGACTTTAACATTGATTGGAACACCTGTTCTTCTGAAACTCCCTCCACCCATTTAAACCGCCACGGGTTTACTCAGATCATTGCCACCCCCACCAGATTTAGCAAAAATAGAGTCAAAGATAGTATCCTTGATTGGATACTTATTAACAGCCACCCCCAAAAGTACAAGTCAGGTACATTAACTGATGATCTAAGTGATGCCTTACCTATATTATTAGGCTCAAAGCCGACATTCCCAACCAGCCCACCTACAAAACTATAAGAAACATCAGGAACTTTAAACTTGACAACTTCCAAAATGAACTCAAAGCATCTAATTGGAATGTCTTGAAACGACTCCCATTACAAGAAGCAGTTGAGTACTTCAATACCAGATTTCTGGCTATCCTTAACCACCATGCTCCTACCCGTACCATCCATGTAAAAGCCACAGTTGCACTGTGGCTATCTAAAGAATCAAAAACCAAAATTAAACTAAGAAACAACGCCTGGACCAGGTGGCATGTTACCAAAGCCCCTATGGACCAAGTAAGATACCGGCAGCTAAGTAATCAGACCAAAAAATCTGTCATTCTAGACAAAAAATATCACTACACACTCCTACAAAAAATATCAGCTAAAATCTCAAAAGTTCTGGGCTGGTATTAACAGCCTTCTCCACCCAGGCCATTCCACCACTCCTACCCCATCAGCTGCCCTTGATAAATCCCCTGTAGAAATTGCAAACAGCTTCAACTCCTTCTTTACTGAAACCATCCAGTCTCTAGCTGCGCATCTCACTCCATCCGACACAAACACCAGCTCTGGCACATCTAGCCCTGATCCACCCAGCATCCAATTCACCTTTACCTTTCAAATCGTACCTAAGAACCTGATCCAGACCTTACTCAAAAAGCTAAACCCTACTACACTAGCTGCCGACCACCTCCCAGCTGAATATTTTCAAAAAGCAGCTGATGCCATAGCACTTCCCATTTCTATTCTGATCAACAGATCCATCGCAGAAGAATCCATCCAATATGGAAAATATCACGTTATAATTCTCCATAAAGGAGGAAGTTCCACAGAATTATCTAACTTTAGACCTATAGCCATTCTTTCACCACCAGCTAAAATCATGGAAAGATGCATACACAAACAAATCATGCACTTTCTTATTCAAAACGGAAAGTTCGCTGACTCTCAGCACGGCTTTACTCCATTCCACGGTACTACCACGGCTCTCCTATCTTTCTCTAATGTCATCACTCTTCATCATAACAACAAACTATCTTCAGCACTCTTCTTAGATCTCTCAAAAGCTTTTGATATGGTCAACCATGAGCTACTGCTCAATAGCCTACAAACCATCGGTTTAGACCAACACGCAATACAATGGATTCACTGCTACCTAAACGATAGACAGCAGGCTGTGTTATGGCAGAGCAAGCTGTCATCCCACCTTCCTCTAACCCTAGGTGTCCCACAAGGGTCCATACTAGGTCCCCTTCTTTTCTCTATCTTTATCAATGATCTGCACACCACCATCTCAGGAGTCACCTGCATCCAATATGCAGATGACTCAACACTAATATGCTCCGCCTCCTCTCCTACACAACTTATAACCCTCACCCAGACCACTTTCAGCACTGTAGAAACATGGCTAGCTAATCGCCGCCTGCTTCTAAATCCTAACAAAACCAAGCTACTACTTTTTTCCCCTAACCGTAGAATTTCTCCTCCTTCCTTCAACATCAAATCTAGCAATGACACCATTATCACCCTTGATGACCATACAAAGCTTCTAGGCATAATAATAGACAAAAACCTTAAATTTGATAAACATGAAAATCACACTAAAGTCCATCAACAAAAACTTGGCTCCCTGTACAGAGCCAAACCTTTCCTCCCCCCCCCCCCCCCCTAGCTAGGGTAGATATTGCAAGATCACACCTCCTGTCTACTCTTATGTATGCCTCCCCTGTACTAACCAACTTATCCATAACCGATCTCAACAAATTATCAGGATGTTACAATCATATAGCCAGATTCGCTACTGGCATGGCTTTTAGGCCCACCATTGCCAGAATCTCAAAGTACTGGGATGGCTAGAGTTTCCTACCCTTCTACAGTTCAACCAGCCTATAGTAGCGCAAAAAATACTCCATCAACCTGATAACACCCCTGGCCTCAAAAATATTCTCACTCCTCATAGTGCCCCCAGGCCATTACGATCAGCTGATAAACTATTGATACTGACCCAAAAATCCAACAACTCTGCAGGCGATGCTATATTTGCCAACTCAACCGGTAAAATATGGAATCTACTTCCTGCTACCGTTACCAAGGAAACCTCACTACCCCTATTTAAAAGAGAACTCAAAAAATACCTCACATCTCATTGGCTGTGCTCTTGTTCTAAACCTAACAACTTCACTAATACATGTCTTGCTACACAACCTGCTGTTTAGCCAAGTATCTATGCCTCATAGCATTTGAATGTCTAAGCATTGTGAATTATGAGATCTGATTGTATTCTTTGTTCACATTTTCTGATACGTCTTTGCCAATCAGATGCAAGTCTGCACATTGTGTATATTGATATCTGCCTGTATTCTTTGTCTATATTTTTCTAAACATGTCTGCCTAAGTTTATCACTCAGTGATGTATGTACTGTCTTTTTTTGGTATGTGGAGCTTTTCTCCCCGGGCCTCCACTGAAAATGGACATATATCCAGTTGGACTATCCCGGTCAACAAATGTAAAATAAAATAAATAAATAAAAGATGCCGGTGTCTTGGGGAGAATCTATAATGACTCCCAATTCACAGTCATCTGTGAACTTGGTGAGCTATAGACCTTGAACATTAGCCTTGACTTCTGAGAAGTAGATGCCAAACAGGTGTGGGCACAGCAAGGAGGCCTGGGGTACTCTTTTTGTGACCAGTCTCTTGGTGGAGGTGGTCTTAACAGCCCTGACTTCTTGGGTCCTGTCTGTGAGCCAGCAGGTAATCCAGTGAGTTATGTATGGTTTTATGTCTAGCTCAGAGAGCTTGTCAACAATGCCTGAGTGGGGTACAGTATTAAGATATGCAGAATGCACAACTGTACCCTCATCCATTGCCTTGGTGACCCTCTGAAAGAAGTCTACAAGGTTAAGTAGGCATGACCTTCCCTTAACAAAGCAAACTAGGATGGGTCCAGTGTCTGTAAGTTGCCAATGTCTTTGTTTATCATTTCATAGTTCATTCCATGAATTTGCATATTAGGCCTGTTAGACTGATGGGTCTGTAGTTCTCTGGGTCAGTTGATGGCCTACCCTTGTACAGAGGAAAGCCTGTTGCAGTTCTTCATTCACTTGGATAGTAGCCTGTATCAAGCCTGTAGTTGAACAGTGCCTCAAGTGGTCCTAATAAGTTGCGTTTTCGATTGTTCAGGAGGCAACTGGGGATGTTGTTGGGACCGACAAAAGTGGTGTTCTTGGCTTTAGTGATTGCAGCCAGCATCTGGCCCCTATTAACAGTTGTCACCCTGATTGGTGAAGGTGATACTGCTCACTACTATTTTAGCACACTGCTGCATGTTACCTTTTCACCTGTGAGTTTTCTTCTTTTATTACATAGCCTGTTTAGGTGAAGATTCCACCAGTGATGTTTGCTGTGTTTTTACTTCTGTTAGGTAGCGTGGCCTCTATGCAGCTATTCACATGTTTGTATAGGGACTTTGTGATTAATTCTGCAGAGCTAGCTGTGGTCTCTGGGTCAGGGGAGCCTTGAAATTTGACAAACTGTCACATAATAGGATGCAGTTTGCATTAGAATACTTCCTAACTGTTACTGGTTTAGCTGGGTTTTCTGGGTTGAGCTTTACTTCAAAGGAGACAGCTTTATGATCTAACCTTACTAGTCAGCATATGACATAAGGGGGTGCGCAATGCTCTCCCACACTGGTGGGAATCAAAGCCAGTATATGTTTGATCCTCTGGTTGGAGCACGCATTTTCTATTCCAGGGTGATTGTGTTGAAAAGTCCAGGACATGTGTGCCTGTCAGTTTGAGGTATTTAAGTTTCCCAGTCGATAGAAGGGTAGTTAAAGTCAACCATGAATGGGGGGGCTTGTTTGGATGTTGATCACCTCTAGAAGGTTTACGTAAGAGGTTTGAGTCACTAGGGGAAAAGATGGTGACCCGTAAATAGCTGTGGTATGGTGACTTTCATGTGGATGAGCTCTATGGTATCATCCTGTTTAACCAAAATGGAGGTATGTTTGCTGGTAACAGATCATACCACCACCAATTTGGCCCCAGTCTGTGGTGTTGTTGGTCTACATGGATGGAAGGCAATGTGACCTTGCAGTGCCGGAGCACTTTCTATGGCTTTAAACTAAGTCTCAGTTATGGGACAGATGTCTATATTCTCCAAAGTGAGAAAGGCTTGAAAGGTATGGAGTTTTTTTCTTTAGGCTCTGAGCATTGAGGAGTAATATCTTAAGGTTGCTTGGAAACTTTTTCACTATGTTGATATAGTTTTTTTTGGGGGGGGGATGGGGGGGATGCCTAAAAACAGCAATAAGGGGGTGGATAAAGTTCTACCCAATATCCAAAAGACTGGTGGAAGGGTGGGGGTGGTCAGGTGCAGCCCATCCTTGTCAAAGCAATTTGGTCTGTTGACCATGTTTTCCCATGCTGACAGATTTTGGATTCCCCCCTGGAGTGACAGAAAAAATTAAGCCAATTACTAAAATCAGTCATTTTATGTTCACACTAGGGCATCAGTCTTGGTAAAAGTAGAATGCTGCTCAAAGCAAAGTGCGTATCATCTGTTACATATATTCATGAGATCCATTGTTTCTTTGCATATAATCCAGTGAAGCATGTCTCAGGTCATTTACACCAATACAGACTATGACAGAATCATACTTGTACCTGGGACGCAGTGACTTGAGAGTGTGTGTGTGTGTGTGTGTGTGTGTGTGTGTGTGTGTGTGTGTGTGTGTGTGTATATGTATGATATTGTGGATCCAGGTACCAGATAAACAATTAACTTTTATCTTCTCCTTGTCTAACCTGGTGAGTGGGGCATCTTTGTGTCACACAATGGAGTCCCCATTGATAACAGTATTGGGTAAAGTATATACTTGCCTTACAGGCTTTGCTCTTGGGGACCATTTGGTGTAGGTGTATGTGAGATGTTTGGTGTTGCTTTCTCTGTGTGTTTTATTGATTGCTGAGGAGCATTGTTACTATTATGCAGCTTTGGTGGTCTTTGAGATTTGGGAAGGTTTCTTTTACATACCTCAGCATAAGACAATGTGTGTGTGTGTGTGTGTGTGTGTGTGTGTGTGTGTGTGTAGTGAGCAGTGTGCATGAGGGATGTAGTGTGGGTATTCTTGACAACCACATGAGATAACTGCTACATTGCCTTGGATGCTCAAACCTACCAAGTTGGCCACAGAAACACTTGGAAATTGCAATCCATGTTGTCTGGTCCTGTACTGGGGTGGGCTGTTTAGGATTAAGGGTGTCGGTTTTAACAGGGGTTTCCAAGGGTAGTTTCTGGGATTATGTGCAAGATGTCATGTAGTGTAGGATATGGTAGCACTACTTGATGGGCAAGCCAGCTGCTCTCAGCTTAATTCTATGCAATGATAGGCTGTTAAACAGGTTTTGGGCCTAATCCTAAATTTGCTGGGAAATTTTACTGTTTAGGCATTTGCTACTATACAGGATACTCCTAACCACCCAGTGGGCAGCTCCTTGCAAACATGTGTAATTTACAGACAGAGAAAAAAGCTTGAAAACTGACTTCTTTACCCTGTAGCCAACAAATAACCACAATTTGAGCTTACTGGAGTGCTTCCCAAATCAGAGAGACAGATAAACACCTTCTGCCACAGGACTGATGATCCTGGAATTTTTTAATTTAAAAGCACAGCAAAAGCAACTCTCAAGTGGAGATTCAACAACGAACACCTGCCAAACAACAGTCATTGACTGATTCTCCCTTTTGTAAGGCAATTTGGAGACAAACAGAAGGAGAAATGCCGTCAAACACAATAATGAGTATGTTTGCCATAGAATTAAAAAAAAAATGCTTTAAAATGCTCAAAAACAGTAGTGATCACTGTAAAAAGCAAGTACAAGTGCAATAAGTCAAGAAAATATACTTGTCTTAGCTTGGATGACTCTGGAAGCAGTTGAAACTCTTGTAGAGCATTGCAGAACTCTGTGTAACTGTGCACAGAGCCTCGCAAACTTCCCTGAACTGCAGCAGAGAAAAGCAAAATGCTTGAAAACTGACTCCTATGCTCTTGAGGCAATAAACAACTACATTAAGAGCCCCCTAGAATGCTTCCCAACTCAGAGAGACCAGGTAAACATCTTCTGCAACAAAACGGAACTTCTTAATGCAAAAGCACAGCAAAAGTTGCTCTCAAGTGCATTCAGGGTTGCCAGACATCCCTATTTGGGTGGGACTGTCCCGAGATCAGCAGCCTGATCCCGAGTCCCGCCCTGCCGGTTAAAATCCCGGCCAACCTCCACTTTGTTTGTTTTTTTTTTTTTTTTTTTTTTTTTGATTGTCCCGTATACCTGGCATATGGGCCAATCAAAAATTGCTAAACACGGAGCTTCTTGTGTTCCGCATTAAACACAAGAAGCTCCGTGTTTAGCGATTTTTGATTGGCCCATATGCCGGTAAACGGGCCAATCAAAAATCGCTAAAAACGGAGCTTCTCGTGTTGAATGCGGAACTAAACAGTTGCCGGAGACCTTTTTTTTTTTTTTTTTTTTTTTTTTTTGGTCTTCACTTGCCGTGAGAGACCTTCTTTTTTTTTTGTACCTACCTGGGGTGCTGGAAATCTGGCAACCCTGAGTGCAGGTCAAACACAAAACAGCAACCAAACAACCAAGTCTAACTGCAGAACCAAAAGGCAAAAGCAAACCACAAAATGTGAAAAGTCTGGCAGATTAGGTTCCAACAAGCACAAAATCCAAACCACAATGATGTAAAACAGAGGTTTTTAATGTAGAAAAAATATAAAAGATGTAAGCGGTTTAGTTTAAAACAGTGTAAACTTCTTCAGACAAAGCTGTAGAACAAGGCAAACATTTAAATAATACACAGATGCATCTAATCGGGCCAGGGAAGCAACTAGCACAAACCTGACACTTTAGTCTCACAATTCATACTGCTGAATGTGTGCTAAAATACAATATTTAAAAACATTACATTTAAACCAAAACCTTGTCAAATAAGAATGTTGTTTTGACACAAATTCCCATGTTTACATTTTAAAACGTAATGTTTGTGAAGGTGTTATTAACAAATTACTCTGAGGAACAAACAAAAAGCATGTTACTTTGCTTCATGCAATTTTCTTTTTTTCCAGGGCCTTAAGCTTTAAGACAGGAGAGGCAGAAGTCCTGTCATTAATGCCAGGCCATTTATCTGCATGTAGCAAAATCTGCCATCAAAGTTCCTTTAGTTCTAACTGTGGTCCCCAAGGTTTTTTTATCACTAATGTCAACATGTTCTATGGCCATGAACTTAAAATTGTGTTCTATATTCTTGTGGATGTGCCTAGCTAGAGCATTGTTTAAGTTGATCTTCCTGATGGCATAGTCATGCTCATAAATCCTACTGGCAAACTTTCTCTCTGTTTTTCCTATATAGAAAACAGATGGTCACATAAAGCAATACAGACCACTGCCTTCGAAGAACAGTTATATCTCCCCTTGATGTTATATTCAATGTTATTAATAGTAAACGTGGCTCCAGGTTTAAGCTTGTGGCACCAATTACATGAACCACACTTATAAGTACCTGGACGGCCTGTCATGTTCTGAACTTGTCTATTTTTAAGGAGATCTTTTAAGTTCTTCCCTTTCCTGTATGTAATGATAGGTTTAACACCTAGATGAGATCTAATACCCGTGTCTTCCATTAAAATGTTCAAATTCTTGTTAAAAATCCATCTTAAACTGGGAGAATCAGAACTATATGTGATGATCAAGGATTTAAGGAAAGGAATTTCTTGCTCAAATGATGTTCTAAAGTCTCCACCTGCCATATTATCTGGAATATGGACACCTACAATGGGTTTAAAATGACCTGTTTTTTTTTTTCTGTAACCTCATTTATAAGTTCCATAAGTAAATCTACTGGGTATGCTCTCATGAGAAACAGATTTCAAGTTTGCACACTCTGATTTAAAATCTTCATCCCTAAGATCATGCGGGCAGCTCGAACAAGCTGCCCCTTAATCACTGACCTCTTCTGATGTTTCGGGTGGCAACTACTATAGTTCAGAAAAGAGTTTGAGTATGTTTCTTTTCTGGATATTCCGGTAGCGTACCTTTCATTGGGTTTGTTTTTAAACAAATAAACATCCAAATAGTTCATGTTATCTAAATTAATGACCCAAGTGATGAATTGTAGAAAAGAGGTTGTAGTGTTAAGATATTGTAAAAATTCATCTAACATTTCAAAAGAACCCTTCCAAATCAGGCTGATGTCATCCTGGTACCTATGATACATTTTGATATAAGGGTAGTAATGAGACTGGAATACAAAGACTCTTTCCCCAGTGGCCCATGACCATAATTGCAAATGCCCCCCCCCCCCCAAGTTGTTTGTAAATAATATTTATCATTAAATAAAAAATAGTTGTTAGGAATATCTCTAACAATTCTGAAATTAAGTTGATTTTCTTCTGGTTAACTTTGTACTGTAATAGTAGGTCACTAACCCATTGTAGGCCAATGGACTGTGGGATGACTGTGTACTAATCCCATAAATCAATAGTTGTCAATATTTCATTCTCATTGTACTCCATTCTATTAACATGTTCCAGGAAGGTCCAGGAATTGTTGCATATTTGGGATTCCTTTTGTAAAATTCCTCAACGCATGGTCCAAATACTGAGCACAAGACATAGTGATTGAGTCCTTTCCATCCACCAAGGGTCTCATTGAGGGGGGATCAATGAGGCCCTTGTGGATTTTGGGGATGCCAAAAAAGAATGGAACCCTAGGAGTAGTAATATTTAAATAATTATACAGAGAAATATCAATTCTTCTCCCCAAAAAGATATCCATTAATTGCTCATGAATATTCTTGTCTGCTTTATTTAGTTCATTAAGGGAGACCTCTCTATAATTCTCCATATCCAAAATCTTTAACATCTTATCTGAGTATGTAGAGACATCCATCAATACAACACCACCTCTCCTTATCTGGCTTCATAACCCTCACATCCTGTGTTTGCAAGAACAACAAGCTGTTACATTCATCCTGGTTAATGTTAACCAGGTTGTAGGCTCCCTTGTAGTAACTCTTACTTGGGTTATAAAGGTCTTACTCTCATATTTTTTCATATACAGCTAGTTTAGGATGTAAAGGGGGGGTTGTATGTAGAACTAATTCTAAAGATGTTCTTAGAATATGCGTCTGTGTGTGATTCAGTCTCATACAGTAAACTCAGATTTAATTTCCTTAAATACATTTTCAAATCAATTATGGTATCAATAAAACTGAATGTTTTGATTGGCATAAAGGTCATACTCTTAGAAAGCAAGTCAGCTATGGTCTCATCTATGTCCAATTTAAAGTAATTATAAACAGCAAATTCATTTTTATGATTTAAAACCACAGTGCAGGTATTTCTGTTTTGTTCAACCTCATTACTTATGTTTAAAAAATCAGAAGCAGACAGTTCAATACTTTTTTCATCGTCACTAGAAAAGTCTATAAGGGTACTCATGTTCTTCAGTTCTTGTTCTTCGGCCGAGCCCCTTGAAACCCCAAGGCATGAAACCCCGCTTGGGCTTGTTGTCTGCTGTTATAATAGATTTTGTTTTTAATCCTTTCACTGCTCCTGGGCTCAGGGTGCTCTTCCTCATAGTTAAGAACCATGCCATCTGTTCTTTCAGGCAAGATTTCGTTATTTCCTGAAGGACTACGAGGAATGTAAGGAGTATTACCTGTTTCTTCAACGGTACCTTTAAACTTTTGTAGCTACCAGGGGGTTTGGGATAAGCCACACCATTGGCATAGTCATGTACAGCTCTGTCTATTTTGTTTAGTTTGCAGCTCTTTAATTTGCTTATGTGCTGGTCTATGCTGGTGCATATTCTATGATGTTCATATCTCATAGAATCATACTCTATATCATTCCTAATGGATTTATCTAGGGTGCCATGTTCTTTAAATAATCCTTCAGTGTCTATTGTGTTGTACTTGACTAGCAACTCGAGCAGCTCGAGCCCACATTTATCAAACAGTTTTAAAAGGTCTAAGTGAAGAGCTGAATTCTGCTCAAGTCCTGTGGGAAAACGCCAAACCCTGAGACCTTTTGGGATAATCTTGAGCCTAATAAATTCCTTTAAATAGGCGTTTTCTAGCTGTAATTTTTTACAGCGTAACAATTTCAAATCAAACTCATTCAGCTTACCTTCTACATGGTGAGTGGCATGACCATAATCTTTGCTGAATGATAATCCTGCTTGCAGCCACTCATTAAGATGTGGTACTTCATTTTTGAGCTTTGTAAGTGTCCATTTAGTGAAGCTCCATTCTGAATGCTCCTGCTTTCAGTCTCTCCTACTTCCGGATTTGACGTGCGCATGTCACTCGCCTGTCTAGGTTCAAGAACAGGGTGCGAACCAAAAGCAAGACATTGGGGAGTCAGGTTAAAATTAACAGACTGTTCGCTAGTATCCCTGTGTGAATTTAAAGCTCCATTTGTAGTAGATGTGTTGGCAAGACGAACCTGCTGGTATAAGTTGTCAATCCGTTGAGTTAACTGTAGAACCAGTGCTGTCAGCTATCCAATACCAGTTCCTGTTTCCTCCTGAGCTGTTTCCCTTGAAGGTGATGAAGGATCCACAATACTGCCAGTAGCCATGGAAAAGACAAACTGTAGAACCAAAAGGCAAAAGCAAACCGCAAAATGTGAAAAGTCTGGCAGATCAGGATCCAGCAAGCACAACATCCAAACCACGATGATGTAAAACAGAGGTTTTTAATGTAGAAAAAATATAAAAGATGTAAGCGCTTTAGTTTAAAACAGTGTAAACTTCTTCAGACAAAGCTGTAGAACAAGGCAAACATTTAAATAATTTACAAATGCCTCTAGTTGGCCAGGGAAACAATCAGCACAAACCTGACATAAAAATTAACCCTTGCTAATTTGCTCTTGTTTTCTGCTAATTTGTAGGCAAACAGAAAAAAGCTATTTTTGCCACAGAATTAATTCAATGCTTTGGAAATGTTCAAAAATAGTAGCAATCACTGTATAAAGCAAGTAGAAGTACAGCAAATCAAAAACATATTCTTATTTTAGCTCGGATGGCTCTGGATGCAGATTGAAACACTTGAAAAGTGTTGTAAACTCTATGTGAGTGAGTAGCTTAACAATATAACTTTCCTGTCCAAGTGACCACCTGTTAGTATGAATATCATCTCAAAGTCTTGATATAAATACAGCATTGGTCTAGTAGGACAAACAATCAACAAAAGTAAATATAAAATAAAAAAAAAATCCATATTTGAATGTAGAGTTTTACTTACCTACATGACCAGATTCGTTAACCGACTCTGTCAATTAAAAAATGCTCGGTTACAAAACTGACCTGTAACTTCTGTCTGGCTAAATAACTTGTTCAGCATGACACAACATTCAAGTGTAGACCGAGGGAATCAAACTCCAGGAGTACAGGATGAAGTTCTTTAGCTACTTACAGCTTTAAACCTCTACACTATGTTGCCAGGAAGTTATGGCATGTTACTTCCATAATATGGATCTCCCTCCATTCGGAATAAACCATACATTTCTACCACATTTATCAAGTATAATGCTGGAAGACGGGAAACAGTTAGTGATTTTAACAGCTTTACTGTACTACAAATTCATTGCCAGAGACATGACTAGGGTAGGGCCACGGGGTTGGATGCACAGGTCAGAAGGTTAAGGGTTCAATCCACAGGTTATAGCTGCAGTAGTAGTATTCATCTATGATGAAGTGAAGAACTTGGGACTTAATAAATGAATGAAGACATGGCATTCACACACCTGCATCAAAGCTCAGTGTGTGCTAGTAATACCAGTTATAGCAAGGATACATTTTGCATCAGCTACTTTTGGATGTCACTAGCCTGGGAAACCACCCAGGCACCAGATAAGGTATTTATTTACTTATTTTATTTTACTTTTTTGACATTTGTTGACCAGGTTAGTCCGACTGGGCAGCAGCCCCTTTTCAGCAGAAGCCTAAGAAGAAAATCTCCAAGTAATATATTTTTATTTTATTTATTTTATTTCATTTTACATTTGTTTACCTGGAGTGTCCTACTGAGCTAAAGAACGTTTTCAGAGGAGGCCCGGGGAGAAAAGCTCCAGACATGTAACATTCACACAATATAAAAAAATTTAATTAAAACAATGTTGAATAAAAAGAGTAATCGTGGAAATATTTTGGTTTACAATAATTGTTACAGATCAAATTTAGAGAAAATGAAGAAACAAGAGGATACAATAATTATTTAGATATGCAAATCTTATTTACAATAGTCAAGTTCTATCATCAGTAAGGCATACAGGTTGACAGAGGGGCAAGATTGTTAGTTCAGGAAAGTGGGTTAGGTAGGGGTCACAATGAATAAATTGAAGCTAAGTAATACATGTAACATGAGTAATCAAATGACACAGTAATCAAAAACATTTGAGAGTCAACTAATATGACACAAGTAGTCAGAAGCAAACATTCTAGAGCAGGTATAATAACTTAAAACGTAAGAGATTACAATAGATACAAACAGTATTAAGAAAAAAGCTAACAAATGGTCACATACATGTAAAATAGAATGCACACTATATACAGGAGATACACTGATTTACAGTACTATTAATTGCTAATGATTCCCCAACATTTTTCCTTTAAGCCATGAACATGACATCAAGATATGGGCCAGAGCTACCTTTTAATGACCCATAATGTATAGTTCTCAGCTGTGCATCCACTTCTTCCTGCTCTTCTACTCGTCACAGCGTCTTATCATGACTCCTGAAAACAAGCCCCTCCCCTTCCTTCACATGCCCTCCCCCACCCAGCATGCACACTCATATCTCATACATCTCATTAGCCTCCTTAGTATTCTACATTTAATCTATGGATGTAGAAATGACTGCTACCCACTTGTGGATACTGGACATTGACAAGGATGTTGGGTTTATTGTGGGTGGGGGATTTACATACCACAAAGTACATATTTCATTATTTCCAAGACTACCCAGGGAGAAATATCATGGCTCTACCCTTCCTTTAAAATGAAAATGTCTTGCTCTACTTAGTTATTGCATATTCATTTTCTAAATGATTCCTACAAAAAGGAATACTGGTGTGAACAGCAATACAGCATGGCACAGTTCTATAAGAAGAAATATAACTGCAGAAACGCGATACAAAAAAGTTTAGTTATTTAATGAATGTACAATATAAGCAGTTAAAAAGATTAGTACACAGTTCTTCAGGATTTAACCAGTAACAGTATGCATACTTCAGAATATCACTTTATCTAAAGCTTTTAAAAGTATATTATTGGTAAGTGGCTGATGTCAGTATATTACAATCCTACTCCAGCTTGTTGTGTAGGGTGGCTGCCCTTCTATATATCACTTCTCCCAGGGCACATATATGCAATTTTGCTTTACTGTCTATACACGCTACTGAACACATATATTTGGAATTTAAATCAGAAATATAATTCAGGAGGTTAAATGTTCAATTTCTACATCAGTGATTCTTTTATTGCCTCCATTATCCCACAAGTCTATGCAACAATCGCATGGGTTCTTAGGTGCATACTAGGCTAATGACCCTGGAGGCTTTACAAACCTAGCCCATAAGATTACCCTGGCATCGTGCCACCCGACCTTAGTTCCCAGTGCCTCTGTCAAATAGAGCCACTGGAGTGATCCCCGGGGTGAATTTTCTATTTCCCATCCAACTCATCAAGATTTCTCTTGAAGAGGGCCAGTGAGGTGCTCTGTTTGACATGTATGGAAAGTCTATTGCATAGCATGGGAAGTCTCTGGGTTCTGAACCCTGTCCCTCCAGCACATTCTGTTGATTGTGGTAATGAGGTTGAGGTCTCTAGAGCATGTGGTGTAGAGGGATTGGGATTTCTTTAGATATATCATTTCTAACAGAGCTGGGTCAGACATGGCTTTGTAAGTCAAGCAGAGATCACCTCTAAGTAGGCGATATGAGACAGAGAACAGTTGGAGTTTTTTTGAGTCTGTCCATATAGGGCAAGTGTTTAAGGCATAAGATCCTCTTTTGTGAGATACTTTTGCGGCCTCTCCAGTTGTTGCAGGTGTCTAGTGAGGTACAAGCTAAACGAGGTATTTGTACTCGATGATTGGCCTAATGAGGGAAGAGTAGAAGGAGACAATGACCTCTTTCTTCCTGGATGCAAAACCCTTAGTAATGAGATGTGCCAAACAGAAGGACTTTCGGATCACAGTAGCAATGTGGTCGAAAGAGAGGTTGTTGTCAACCTGTGTTCCCAGATCTCTTATAACACCTTTTGTGTTCAGTGGACTACCACTGATGTGGTAATTCATGGGAACTGGGTTTTTCCCAAAGGGGCTGATGACACATTTTTTTGCCATTGAGTTTAAGGCCATGGTTCTGACACCAGTCGTTGGTCTCAGTGAGGCCTTTCTGCAGGGTGTCAACATCACTTGAGGAGTTAATAATAGCTCTCAACTTGCAATCGTTTGCAAACTTTGTCAGCCAGAGTGCCTTTGTGTTGGCCTGGACTTCAGAGAAGTAGATACCAAACATGAGAGGACCAAGGACTGAACCCTGTGGGACTCTACTCATGACTGGTTGTCAGTCTAACTTGGAGTCAGCTAGTTTCCCACTCTGGATTCTATCTGTGAGCCAGTTTGCAACCCACCTAGTGATACAGGGGTTGATGCCTAGCTTACTGAGTTTTTCTATCACTCCTGAGTAAGGAATGGTATTAAAGGCCTTGGCCATATCAAGGTAGGCTGTGTGAACCACCTTGTCTTCATCCACAGCTCTGGTGACTGACTCAAAGAAGTCAACCAAGTTGAGCAGGCATGATCCATAGCTTTGCATATCAGACTCATTAGGCTAATGGGCGATAGTTCCCAGGGTCTGTAGTTGCTCCTCCTTGATGACTGTAGCAGTGCGCCATTTGGTAGGGACAAAGCCTGAGGTGAGGCTGTGAGTGAACAGGGCACACAGGTGAGGTGCCAGTTCACTCTGTAGTTCATGTACAACACAGCCAGGGATATTGTCAGGTCCCATAGAAACTGTATTCTTGGCCTTGGATGGTGCTGTTTTAACCTGTGCAGTTTGTCTGAAGAAGCGGTATGGTATTACCATGAAAGCACTAACTTTCTTTCTCTGCAGTAAAGTTTTTTGGTATGATTACTTGCTGGTTCATCAAGTTTTTGGATTTTGCTGCATATCGAGTTGTCTTCTGCCTGCTTTGGGGAATTTTACAGTTTTATAGTTTTATTTGGTTGCTGCAGTTGAGTTTGTTTTTGTTATCAGAAAAATGGTGATGAGTATGTGACCCTGACATATATACGACAACGATGTTGCCAATCACAGGATGTATTTCCTTGTATAGAGCAATTCCTTTCTTATGTTACTCAGTGATATGTAATGACTGATGCTCAGAACCTGTTCATGCTCCTCACTGGTAATAATGCTTGATTTTGTGAATACAAAATCTGATCTGGATGGAGATTTCTATATCATTTAAGGCTATCATACAGAAGGGGCATATAAAAAAAAAGAAAAAAAAAAAAAAAAAAAAAAAAAAAAAAAAAAAAAAAAAAAAAAAAAAATGAAAAAAAAAAAAAAAAAAAACAATTTTTAGGACGAAGATCGGCACTACATATACCGCATAGGCCCGCTCGTCCAAGTCCCCATAGGCGCCCAAGGCGGGGATGCAGGGACACACAGACTTTGCTGCACAGACCGGACTGCGGAGGGGAAGAGCAGAGGGGCAGGACAGGAGAGGCAGGGATGAGGAGGGGTAGGAAGGGAGGGATCTCCGGGAATCGGGTCTTCAGTATTATGCAGGAAGGAGATCTGTACATTTGATGTA
Source organism: Protopterus annectens (assembly GCF_019279795.1). Taxonomy (NCBI): domain Eukaryota; kingdom Metazoa; phylum Chordata; order Ceratodontiformes; family Protopteridae; genus Protopterus; species Protopterus annectens. The sequence goes on from NC_056743.1 coordinate 186,346,001, forward strand.
CTCTGGATGTATTCATTCAGGTAAGGTGCCTTTTAATTTACAATGTTTATTTTTTTAATTTACATTTTTTATTTTTGTTTGTTTTTTTTTTGTGCTTGTGCTGTGTGGGTTTGTGCTTTACTGGTTGTGCTTGTGCTTTGTGTGTACTTTGTGTGTATGGGGTTTGTGTATGGTGCTATTGTGTGTGTGTGTGTGTGTGTGTGTGTGTGTGTGTGTGTGTGTGTGTGTGTGTGTGTGTGTGTGTGTGTGGTGTGTGTTGTGTGTGTGTGTGTGTGTGTGTGTGTGTGTGTGTGAAAATGTGTGGTGTGGTGGTGGTGTGTGGGAGGGCCCTCAGCTTGAACCCACCCTGTATGCAGCAGTGTTTAAGACTTGTGTTCCCACCCACCACCATTAATAAAAAATATTTTACGTGTCTGCAGTATTAATCCCCTCGTCTCTGCTGAAAATTGTTTTGTTCTGTCTGTCCATAGAATTGACCCGGCATTTGAATTTCAACATTTTATTGGTAAATGATTGTGAAATGTTTAAGTAATAACTTAAGTGGAAATTGCTAAAATACAGTTCATACATTGATAAATGATAGTAAAAAGTAATGGTTAACAAAAATGGCTGGTAATAGTGTTCATTGAAATTGATTTGATCATCAAAGAAGCAGCAAACTCAACCAGGCCCAGTTGGTTTGTACTGCCCAGGCTCCAGCAGATTTTCAAAGAATGAATAGATTTTGCAGTTTATTTAAAAATAGTTAGTTTTAAACTGCTAGTTTTTAAAATATTTTTTCAAAAAATAGTTAGATTTTTGCTTTCTATTTCTTTTTGTATGTTTAAGCTAATTGTTAGTTTTTATCCTAACCCCCCAATATATTTAGCCTTGTTAAAATAAGTTTTGCACTTCACCAACTTCAATATATCATATTACAAAGTAATTTTAGATGCGAGGCATTATTAGGATTTATACAAAGAGCAATTTTGCATTATTTTATTGCAAGTAATTAATATTTTCCAACAGATTTACTGCATTAACAATTAACCTCTTTTCCTCCCAATTTTTGGCTCAAAATGTTGCTCTTCCCAAAGTAATAATCAAAGTTAAAAATTTTTCAAAAAGATGTAGAATAATCCCTCAAAGAAAACACAACATAACTAAAATTAATTTTTTACTGTTGCTTTGAAATTGTGATAAATGAAATTTATTAATCAATATTTTTTTATATTTTCATTGTCACATTTTTTTGTACTTTCTTTAAAGTTTTGTGTTTTTTTTGTATTAATTTGACAAATTATTGTGTATTGAATTTAATTTTTTTTTCATTTAGAGATTTTTTCATAAAATGTTTGATTTTCAAATTAGTGACACCTCAGAAAGAAAATTCATACTAATGCAAGAAGACATATTATTTTTCAGATTTATACCCTTCAGAAAATTCAAAACTAATGCAAGAGACTTCTCTTGTCCTTCTTCTGTGTATGGCTTTGTCAGATTTTCTTGCCTTGAAGTTGAGAGGTATGACATATGGCTTTGTGTATCACTTGGTGCTTCAGAGGTGAGTCTGTGTGACATGCAGTGTTGCATGTGTGTCCCCCCTGTGGAAGACTCCATGCTTGACAAGCAGGGCAAGGTATCTATGTTAACTTGGAGGGGGAGGACAAGCAAAAAGTACTACAGTGGCTTTGTCTGTCCTTGATTTGCAGAAAGAATGGTCTACTTTCTGTATTTTTTTGTACTGATGATTTGCTTATTACTCAAAGTGCCTGTTGGTTTCTGTAATGTACTCAAAGTGTTAATGACCATATGCATTAGCAGCAATGCTAAGATGACCATAATGAGCGTAATAAGCAATTAAGATGCAAATTGCCAACATTGAAAGCCTTTGGTGCCAGTTGTTATTTTTGAGAGAATGTGACTAGAGAATTGTTGAGCCTATAGTATATAAATACAGGATTCCATTATTTTATCCATTATTTTAAACTGTTTTTTACTTGGAGACTTCATCTCACAAGGCTTTACCACTAGAAATAAACAATGTAAACCAAAGATATGTATCATGTGTGGTCATGATCCCTTTTAAGCACAGTAATCCTTTTTTGTTTCTTGTTTTTGCTTTGTTTTTTTTTTTCTTTATTTTTTTTTTTTTTTCCATGTTTTCCAGATGAGCGTTTTTTTTGAAACATTTTTTTTCACATAACATACATTTTTATGGGATTTGCACATAGATTTCTACACTTTCTAAAAGTTGTGAATATAATATATAATTAGAACTGCAGTGCAAGGAGGAAGTAGTTTGAGTTGAGTGGTTTTCTTTTACTTGATTTTGATTTTGACTGGCATTCCAGTAATGTAAGTAAAAGTAATTTATTTTTTCACAACTCACAACCTTTTGTTTCCATGTAGTAATATTAAGTAAGCTGTGCTGTCATGCATGCAATGCATTATTTTATTTTTTCTACACTTATTTTTGTTTTGTTGGACTTTCATAATGATGGTTTGCCACCCAGGGCAGCTTATTTAGTTTTTTGTGGTTTTGTTGGTTTTGTGCAGCTCCTCCCTTTATGGTTGACCACACCCTTTCCCCCCCCCGCCCCCCCATGTCTCCTGCAGCCCCCCTGTGATTTGAAGTCACCAGCCGCCACTGCTATCATACATGTACTACACAAACCCACACACCTACACACACCAATCCAAACATCTAAGGTCAAGGAGTGTGCTTATATGTTCTAGTGGATTGGGCCTACAAGGCAATACAAAAATGAAGGTTACAAACTAGCAGCAGTCATAAAAGTAAAATCTTTGTCAAGTGTCTAAAGAGAGGTAAGTAAAGCAAAACTGAGAACAGAACAATGTTAACTCAGAGCAGAAACACGCAAACAAAAAAATAACAATAAAGCTAAAAGTGACAGAAAACTGAAATGAGCAACCACAACCAGCTTGGCCAAACAAATTGTGGGAAGCTTGGAATTATATACCCTCTTCTACAATGCTTTCCCCATCGTCAGTTTTGGATTAGCTAGAAATGTCAGATTTGTACACAAAGACCTTGTGCTGCCTTTCTCCCATTGTTATTATTTTCCTTTTGTTATCAAACACTGTTAATATAACTATTTTATATAACTGTGTATCCTTTTGTCATATATCTTTAATACAGAAATAAATGCACAACATATACTAGAAGTTTTAGTAGCATATGTAATAAGAACCATACATCAGGACACAATAAATTGCTTAATTCTTTGCTGACGTACTCATTAACCAACTGTAATGTCATGCATGAATATATTACAACAGTTCAAAATATTATGAAGGTTTCCTTTGTTTACCAAAATAAATACCTCTATACTAAAATATTAATGATAATATACTTGTAAGAGCTCCTGTAGCCTGTTTGAGCAAACCTGTTCACTAAGCCAGCAAAAGGACTCTTTGATGACTAAACAGCTAGGGACAGGCTGCAGATGGCCAGTATCAATGGGCCCAATTATCAAGGGACAGGCTACTGAGGGCTGACTCGAATGAGCCCATTAACCAATGGACAGGCTGTAAAGGGCTAACATGAATGGGCTCAGTAACCAGGGGACACGTTGCAGAGGGCCAACATAAATAGGTCCTATAACCAAGGGATAGGCCACAGAAGGTCAATATGAATTGGCCCAGTAACCAAGGGGCATGGTGCAAAGGGTCACCATGAATGGGTCTAGTAACTAGTGGACAGGTTGTAGAGGGCCAACATGAATGCACCCAATACCCAAGGGAGAAAACACAGAGGGTCAACATGAAATGGCTCAATAACAAGGTGACAGGCTGCAGAGGGCCAACATAAATGGGTCAAATGCCCAGGAGAAAACATGCAGATTGCCAACATGAATAATACCAATAACCCGGGCAATGGCTGTAGAGCACCACCACAGCCCTCCCCAGAGAATAGTATTATGTATTTGAACAGCTATTAGGTACCTGGAGTCATACTTTTGTCTTTTAATGTAATTTTGTACAGTTATTTCTCATATCATGGCTTGGCTTTCCATACTGTTCTGACTGCGGCTAACTGACAATCTTAGGTTTCAGTATGACAGGCGCTTTGTAGGCAGAAATTTTATACTTATACGATTTATACACTAATTTCCAGTGCTATTGTTCACTGAGAATAAATACCTTTGCTTGTGGTACACATCAGAAGCATAGTTAATGTGGGGGTTGGCTTTACTGGTCTAAATATAGTCATAAAGACTTAAAAAGTAAAAAGTCATGGGCATTCACAAGCTATGTAGCTGAAACAATTGATGTATTTAATGGGTCATCTGCATATAACCCATGAGCTTCCATTACATGAGGTCTAAAGTACCATACAGTGAAAACTCTAGCTTGGCTGGGTTTTTCTTGCAGGTTTTACTGAACAGTTTGTCTGTGTGACCATTTTACCCTTTAGCTTGGTTCTAATGACAATAACTGGGATCATTCCATAGATAATTTGAGGGGACCTGTGCATGAAATAAGACATTTAGGACCGCCTCTGTCCATTACTTGGTACAGGGGGCAGTCAAGGGGTAAATTTTCTCTTTCCCATAATAGATCCAAGTTGTGCTTGTACATAGACAGGGATGAACTTTGCTTTATGTGGATGGGGAGTCCGTTCATAGCAGCGGTATCCCCCATGATATATACCTGACCCTTCAAACCACAGAAGAGACTCAGATCCCTAGATTGAATATTTCTAATGCCATTTCACTTGCTCATGTGCATTAAGTCCATCAATATTTGTTCAGAGAGCACATCGTATGCCGGACACACGTCAGCTCTTAGCCATTTGTAGGATACTGAATATAGTGACAAGGCTTTGAGTCAGTCCCTGTAGGACCTGTTGTTTAGGCCTTGTATCCTTTTAGTAAGACATTTATTAGACATTAATCTACAGCAGTCCTGACTGCTAAGATGGGGAGCATACCTTTTGCTGACTCTAGGACTATGAATTGGGAACAATGATTACGATATTACCTGTAGCCTTTCTTTATAGAGCTGTAACAGCCATAGACAGATTATTATTCATGTGGGGAGATTACAGAGAGCACATCTTCCTATGTACAGAGCATTCAGCACTGCTAGTAGCACTATCTTGACAGCCTATAATATTTTATTTGTAAACTGTTTCAAACAGATCTGTTTAAGTCATAGGTACATACTAGGCTAGCTACTCTGAAGGGAGATTACAATCCTAGTCAATAAACCAAGGTTAATATTAAACCCTATATCTTGTGTCTTTGAGATGAAGACTTAACCACTATGTGAAACTGGCCAGATTTATTGTTATGACAGTTTAACTCTCTGCTTGACATGCTTTTAGTATTTTATTTTGATTAAACTGTCATTGGTGCTTTGATTTATTCAATTCACACTTTGGAATCGATAAGTTAATTCACTGTTTTTATACACATTTTTGAAACATTAATGATATACTACAGCAATATATACTTCTTCCCTGTCAGATACTACGGGATGGCTAACTTGATCAACATTAATCTTTAATGAGAAATTCACTTTAGGGTTATTCCTAAGAAACTGCCTGTACAAATAGCATTATTTGTAACACACCACCTACTCATATATAAAACAAGTTTCAAAAACCTGAAGAGGAAAAAAAAGTACAGATATATGGCTTTGAGCCACAGCATTCAGACTCACAAACTTTAGTTATCTGTTCTGGCTAGAAGCACTTATTATCTATCTTCTATCTATCTGTCCATCCGTCTGTCTGTCTCTCTCTCTCTCCATCCATCTAGCCATGTTTAACTGACATTCTTTGAACCACTTGTAATGCAGTGCCTTGAGAAGCAAATGATTTGGAGACTGGGTAACAATTCATTAAGAAATGGCTGGTGTGATGGCTCAGTACAGATATAGGTGGGGACTTTATTTTTTGCATGCTTTAATAAACATTTGCAGACTATGCTAGGTATGTGTGGAGGGCAGACATTATCATGTTTAATTGAAGATGTGCTCTGGATATGTGGTTGGCACTTACATTACAGTTGCATTTTATTACTTGTCCTTAAGTATGTGACTATCCACTGTTTATCATTGCTATAAGTCCAGGGAGGTTTGAAGAAGAGCTCTCAGATGAATGATATGCAGAGGTTACCTTGGGCTCTAATTGCTAGATTTATTGACCATTCCATACTTACTATATATGTGGTTTAATTAATGAAGATTTGATGAAGAAGTATTTGGCAAAGGATTTCTGGGTTGAACAGTGACATAACTGTTTAACTTAGCATTACCTGTCATACTATAAATAAACATTCAAGGCATTAAAACCAAGGTAGTGGTAAGGAAAAGATTATTTCTGGGCAGGATCAAATTAAATTTATCATATGTTATTCTGTCCATGCAGACCTTTTCTCTCAGGGCTAAATTGTTCTTTGACAATTTTCTAATATTTTTCCTTTTATGAATGAAGTTATAGATTTATATGGAAACAACATTTTTATTGACTCAAATGAAATAAAGTCAAAGCCTTTCAAGTCATCAGTAATATAAACAGCTAAAATTATTACATTCAAACAGATTCTTAAGACCATTAAGCATAAGTTTAATATTTAAGAAAATGTATATATGTTTTCCTCTGCTGCAGCATTTTTATTTTGGCTTATTAAGTATTAACCTTAAGAGATAAGAATACAACTAGGTGTGAAAAAAATTACAAGATTTGCCGGGCCACAATCAGACAACACGTGTGTGTATGCTTATCTATGTTTGCATGTGTGTAGTTCAGTCATGTAGGCAGGCTGCTTCATGTGTTTGTTATAAACTATACTTACAGATACTCTTATGTCTGTTTGTCATACTGATTCAGTAGGCAGACAGCTGCAATCATACCTCTCAGTTGCACATATTTCTACAGAATGTCTAGATTTTGCCTCATATTTTCAGTCTGTTCCTCGTAAAATTTGCTTTTTTTTTTTTTGGGAAATCATTAAGAAGTGATGTTACTAAATAAAGACTTGCCTTAAATTTTCAAGACTTCATATCATTAAGAAAATACTTGTTAACATAACATCTGTTATTCTAGAAACTTTCTATGTTTACTAGATCAATCTCTATTTTTGGCTTTTGTTCCCCCTTTACTTTTAGCTTTGTCCAAATTTCTTACATTAACAGGTTTATTGGTATAAGAAATAAATAAAAATTGGACTCAGGTAAGGCTTCAGGTTCCAGTATAAAAATCCACGCTTAATAAAAATGCCACGCAAGCGCTTTCACAAAATGGTTCCTCAGGTGCTAATAAAAACAGAAGATTTTATCTCTCTTATATACTATCCTACATGCTGTCACATGGTTGTAAGACATTGTCACATGATACCATAAAGTCATCTGCTTCTATAATCACCATTCCTCACAAAAGATGTTACTTAAATTGTAAACAAACAATAGTTTCAACATTCATTGTGCGTATGTGTAAACCTTGTACATACAAAAGCATTTTTTAAATATAATATATACAAAATTTGTGTAAATAAACACATTTAGAGCACATAAAATCATTAAACTAAACTAATAATACAGCCAGTGTTGGTATAGATGTTATGTTCATCTTAGTAAAGGTCTGGAATTCAATTTTGGTCTAAGAGGTACATGCTCATTTCATCCATGTCTTGCATCTCCTCTAAGCCTGACTATCCATCTAGCTTCTAGTTCTTCAGTCAGGTTATGAATATCTCCTCTTCTATTCTCAAATGTCCTGCCTATGGCTAAAAACTTAAATGTCTGTGTGGAACTAGTGTTACTGACATGTTTGGCAAGAGCATTGATTTTATTTCCTTTGTTTATGTGGTATATATGTTCACTTATCCTTTCTTTCAAGGTTCTGTCAGTTTTTCCCACATAAAAGTTCCTACATTCCAATCAATGGGCTAAATAAACAATGTATTCACTCCCATATGTAGCATGTACTTTAAACTTATATTTCCTCTTCTGATCAGGATGATCAAACTGTGAACTAACATCTATAGAAATACAAAAGCAGCATCTTCCACAGAGTCTGGTCCCTGTTCTCCATGTGTATCCGGCATACTCTTGGGGAAACAAAGACATCTCCTTAATGACTTCATATTCCTAAAAAGGAACTTTGGTTCAGGATCTATCAATTTTGTTACATCTCTATCCATTGTTAAAATACCCCAATGTTTGCATACAATATTCATGTATAAAGAAACACTGTTGGAAAAACATAAGGGTACCTTTAATTTGGTGTTATGACCATTATTATCACCCCTGAATCAATGGTTGTAACTGTTCGAAAAGTAGGGTTTGGCTTTTGTCTCTCTCATACTCATAATTTCTGTGACATCGGTTTGTGTATCTCTCTCATTATAGGCTCTCCCCTTCATCTCTTCTCTGACTGTATCTACCTGTTGTTGGAAGTGTACATCTCGTACATCGAGTCTAGAGGCTCCGAAAACTTGGTTATGTACTACATTTCTAAAAATATAAGGAGAATGCATGCTTCCTTCGCTTAATAGATGATTTACCTGACACTCCTTTCTGTGAAGTCATGTGTTGATGTTAAAATCAGCATCTACTTTTATAGTAACATCCAAAAAGTTTATTTCACATGTAGAATATTTAGATGTAAACCTTAAAAATTCAGTGTTCTCATTAATGCATTTTTCAAATTCTCTCAAACTATTATCTGTGCCATTCCATACAACAAACAAATCACCAACAAATCTTCTAAAAAAGAGTATATGTTGTTGAAAATGGCCTTGTAACAAATCTGCATTGGTGTAGCTGTTGGCACATGAAGTACCCATGGCTATGTCATTGCATTGCCAGTAAACACTGTCTCCAAACAAAAATACATTATTCTCAAGTACTATGGCCAGTAGTTCACAGATTTGCATGATCTTATCTTCTGTGAAATTAGAAAACTTTTTCAGAAACTGCATTGTGCTATTTATACCTACTTGGTTGGGAATTACGGTAAATAGAGAGACAACATCCAATGTCACTAACAGAAAGTCATTACTAGCCTTTGTTGTAGTAAACTTATATAAATCTTTTAAGAAGTGCTCTGTGTCTCTAAGAATATGATCTAAGTTGTTTAGAGTAGGCCTTAAACATTTTTCTCAGTATATGGAGACCGGTTCAGTGCACCAATTCCTACCTGACACTATAGGTCTCATTGGAGGGCATACTGCATCTTTATGTAATTTAGGTAGCCCTTGTATGACTGGTATATTGGGATGTAATACCTGAAAATATTTTAACATTTCATTATTGATCCTATTCCTAGTGAACAAGTCCTGTAATAATTCAGTCACTTTCTCTGTCAAATGTTTCACTCTGTTATATTGAAGTTTTGTATAAAACTCTGTGTCGCATAACACAGTTTGCATTGCTTCATCATACCATACCTTATCTAACATTACGATAGGACCACCTTTATTGGCAGGTCTCATCACGATATTCATGGTGCTTTGCAAATTGTGTAATGCTTCAGTTTCATCTCTCGTCAAATTAAAACATTTTTTTCTTGTTAACTTTAGTGTCCATACTCATATTTAATTTACAAATGTCTTCCCAGCACATTTTTTCAAATGCATTGACCAATGGGTTCAAGATGGGTATATAGATGCTAGGTTTGGCATCTGGTTCTTGGTGGTTGTACTTGTGTTGATTGCAGGTTTATTGGTATGGCTGCAATTTCCATCAGGTTTTGTCTGGTTGTCCTACTTAGGAGAGGCAAGTGAATTTAAAATAATTACAATAGTTGCTTTAGAAATGCTGTGATTGGGCATAAAATCTTTTTCTGCAGAAGCCTGAGCTAAGATGTACTTCCTCTGTTTTTACAATGGAGGAGGTGACATTTACTGGAACAAAGAAAACTGCTTACAGCTATTCATGTATCTAAAATAAATAATGTCATGCAAAAGTCAATATCTCATGTTCACTTCTGTGTGCATTACATCCATTCTTGAAGAATTAATGAGGCGCCTTGTAGTCTGCAACAATAATCTTATAAAAAATGCATACTTGCTTTAAATATTCATTGGCACCTTTGTAACATGCCTGCCCATTGTTAATAGCAAAGCTGGAGTCATTCCAGTTAGTCATTTCACTAAGCAGCACTTAGCATCCCTAAAATTAAAATGTTTACCCAGATTTACTGCAACTAGAGTGCAGCCATGCATATATGCACTGTCTCTAAATGACTCATTAACTGGTAATTGTGGTATATTATGAATATTTTATCCACTTGGTTATAAAGCATCCCATGCATCTGATAATCGGTTGCAGTCTTTTGTGTAGATAAATGAAAAACCTTTACAAATATATTTCTTGAAGGATATTTTATGTTCAATGCATAATTTTTATAGCTATTTTAAATTTAGGATTTTTTCTGATGCAGAGCTCCTTGTATGAATGTAAACTGCAACACTAGTAACTACAACGTGACAGAGATCATTACCACCTCTACTTAAAGCCCTCCACACAGATCACAGAAATACGTAAAGCAGCTTTTTAGTTTTGCAGCATGAATGGTAAAAATGCAGAAATTAAAAATAATCAGCACTGTTAATAATACAGCAGATATTGCACATTATTCATAATAAAATCTAATTTTAATATTCGATAACAGCATACACAACATTAGAACTTGATGTGAATTTATACAGCAATGACTTTTCATATTCTGTTACTACTATTTTGACAACGTAAAATAAAGCAATAAAATAACAAGGGCTGGCATATGATGAAATGAGGATTTAAATGCACGGATAAGGGCAGATTAGTCGACACGTACTTTGATTCTGTCCGCTGCTGTTAGACCCACCTTAGTTCTGTACTGCAGTGTGATCATTTGTTTCATGTGTTCCAAAAACATATACAAAAAATAATTCATATTGTAAAATGTTATGTAGTCAGCAAACATGAAAAAACATTACTGCACTTGAATTTGTTAGGTTTCATAGCACCTGTCATAAGTATGATAAATCACATATTTAAGCAACAACCAATAACATAGTGTGGTATATTGAAGATTTACCCACGGTTGGTGTGGTTTAATCATGAGGGCGAAGCCCGAGTGATTAAATAAAGCCAACCGTGGGTAAATCTTCAATATACCACAACCACGGAGTCGGTTATTGCTATTATACAATGACATTATTTAAGAAAAAAATACTTACTTTTCTTAAATAATGTCTTTGTATAATGCTACATTACTGTTCTTCCACCGGTGGTGGTATACTGCTTCCTTGTTTTGATGTACTGAGCATGTGTATGGGACTTGCGTCCCACACATACCCAGTATATCAATGCTTTGAAACGGAAGCAAGAGAGAAAAGAAACTCTATGCTGCTCCTTTTTTTTTTTTTTTATTAAAAAAAAAGTTTTGGACACCTTATACGAGCGGAAAAAAGTTTGGGCGACCGGACCTTTTTCCATTGGTATAGTGTGGGATTTACAACGGGCATGCTGGCCAATGAGTGTGTGCATGTTTTGGATGATTAATGGGGGGGGGGGTCATTGTATAATTATCAATACACTGTATCATACATGTTAGTAAAAAAAAAAATTATAAGCAGTGTTCCACTAGATTTGTAGAAGACCACCAACAGCTATGATTTAGTTTTCATTTTAAAACAAAACGTTGATAAAGGCAGATGGAGGACCATAATATAACACATGAAGTGATCCAAGAACAGTGGGAAGAGACTAAATTACATAAGTTAGGGGATACAATTAATCAAATAAATGCACATATACTGAAATAATCAGTAATAGCCATATGCTCTCATTTTGTGCCACCAGGAAACATTACAAACTTAGATATCGTAAAGAAATAACTGCGGTAAAGGTGGTACAGGCTCTGGTATAAAAATGCTAACAAATAATTATACTGTATAATGCTTATGTCAGAAACATTTTATTTGAATTTTTGATGGTAAAAACTCTGCTTCACAGAATCCCTAAGCTTGGTTTTGTCAGCTGCCCTTCTCCTAGTCAAAATGACTCGGGACACATTTTTATAGTTTTAAGAATAGTTCATTTACTCTTTAATTCCTACTTTTCCAAATTCAGGATTATGGTGGTGTTGAAGTCTAGCTCTGTATTCAGTCACCATGGGGGAGGAAACTAATTCTGGAAAGGATATCTGTCTGTAATTGTAAAAGACTTGCTAAAGCATGGTATCCACACCAAATTCAATGATGTTCATTTCACTTACTGCAATTTTTTTTTGGTATGTGGGATGAATTTGGGCTACTTGACTACCTGATAAAATAAATAAATCACATGGACACTTGATAAGCAAACTTGGTACAGGTGTCAGAATAAACAGCAGATTAGATTCATGTTCAGATCTCCATCAAAGCAGAGTGAATTAAATATTTCCTTACTAAACAGTACATCTGTGGTTTACTCTGTCTAAAATATCTCTTCAGCCTTGAAATCACATTCGCCAAAAGACTGACCAGCTTTGAATGCATCAGTGTAGACAGATTATGTAAAGGTGAATCTACTAAAACTGAGTGATGACCTGCCCAAAGCCAAAAGTCTCTTCCATCTTGATGATCCACTGATTCATTCCTTATGCAAAATTCTTTACTGCCATATTCTAGGCAGATGTAGATAGTAGCATAGATGCATTCCTCCCACCCCAGAAATAGATATAATACCAAATTCAAAAATGAACCCCTTTGGGTAACCCTAACATAAACAGGTTCTATAGCAACAGAAAAAAAAACCTCATTGAACATAAATATAAATTAAACTCTCAGGATGACAAAAATGGCTTTGCTAATCTAAACACAGAACTCTGGACTATGAACAAATCAACCAAGGTCAAATGTGAGGTACAAATAGCCACCAAGGCAAAGAATAACCACAAAGCCTTCTTTAACTAAGCTAGAAAACTCTGAAACAATGCTCAGCAGTGCACACAGCAAATAATAAACATCACATACTCAGACCCAGAAGACAATGACAATCCACTAGCAGTCAAATTCAGCTACAACTTCAACCCCCCCCCTTCCAATATTCTGAGATCTCATAACCACATCTACACCCCTCACCCCCCACAATCCCCAAGAACAAGTTCTCAAAATGCTAGCTAAAGCCAAGAATACCACTTTTATGAGGCTGGACAACATTCCATTTTACCTAATGGTCAGCCTGAAACATGAATTGCCAGCTGCACACAGAGGCTATTCACTATCAGTCCCCAAACAGGCTTCATGCTAAATGAACATAGCCCAAAAATATTAGTATGGAATATGAGAATCTGTGGCAGTAACAAACTGCCCTTTAATAATCATGTATCCAAAATTGTGAGGAAGCCTCTTTTCATCACACAGCTTATATCTAAAGGTATAGTATACAGATCCATGGATGTAAACATTCTACTGTACTCAGGCACTCATTAGGCTGATCACTGAGTAAAATGCCCTTTAGTTACGTACAAGTGTACACTGCTCACTGTCCTTCTGCACAATGTCTGACCACATTTATGTCCATACTGTACTAAGCGGACATAAATGCAGTCAGACGTTGTACAGAAGGATGTTAAGCAGAGCACAATGTAAAGAACATGGCATTTGTCCATGCCGCTTAACATTCTGTGGGGTAACACCTATCCTGGACATTAAGTGGTGCATACCTGCACTTGTGCAAACACTTGTGTCCATGCCGCTTAACATTCTGTGGGGTAACACCTATCCCGGACATTAAGTGGTGCATACCTGCACTTGTGCAAACACTTGTGTCCATGCCGCTTAACATTCTGTGGGGTAACACCTATCCCGGACATTAAGTGGTGCATACCTGCACTTGTGCAAACACTTGCGTCCATGCCGCTTAACATTCTGTGGGGTAACACCTATCCCGGACATTAAGTGGTGCATACCTGCACTTGTGCAAACACTTGTGTCCATGCCGCTTAACATTCTCTGGGGTAACACCTATCCCGGACATTAAGTGGTGCATACCTGCACTTGTGCAAACACTTGTGTCCATGCTGCTTAACATTCTGTGGGGTAACACCTATCCCGGACATTAAGTGGTGCATACCTGCACTTGTACAAACACTTGTGTCCATGCCGCTTAACATTCTATGGGGTAACACCTATCCCGGACATTAAGTGGTGCATACCTGCACTTGTGCAAACACTTGTGTCCATGCCGCTTAACATTCTGTGGGGTAACAGCTATCCCGGACATTAAGTGGTGCATACCTGCACTTGTGCAAACACTTGTGTCCATGCTGCTTAACATTCTGTGGGGTAACACCTATCCCGGACATTAAGTGGTGCATACCTGCACTTGTGCAAACACTTGTGTCCATGCCGCTTAACATTCTGTGGGATGGCACCTATCCCGGACATTAAGTGGTGCATACCTGCACTTGTGCAAACACTTGTGTCCATGCCGCTTAACATTCTGTGGGGTAACACCTATCCTGGACATTAAGTGGTGCATACCTGCACTTGTGCAAACACTTGTGTCCATGCCGCTTAACATTCTGTGGGGTAACACCTATCCCGGACATTAAGTGGTGCATACCTGCACTTGTGCAAACACTTGTGTCCATGCCGCTTAACATTCTGTGGGGTAACACCTATCCCGGACATTAAGTGGTGCATACCTGCACTTGTGCAAACACTTGTGTCCATGCCGCTTAACATTCTGTGGGGTAACACTTATCCCGGACATTAAGTGGTGCATACCTGCACTTGTGCAAACACTTGTGTCCATGCCGCTTAACATTCTGTGGGATGGCACCTATCCCGGACATTAAGTGGTGCATACCTGCACTTGTGCAAACACTTGTGTCCATGCCGCTTAACATTCTGTGGGATGACACCTATCCCGGACATTAAGTGGTGCATACCTGCACTTGTACAAACACTTGTGTCCATGCCGCTTAACATTCTGTGGGATGACACCTATCCCGGACATTAAGTGGTGCATACCTGCACTTGTGCAAACACTTGTGTCCATGCCGCTTAACATTCTGTGGGATGACACCTATCCAGGACATTAAGTGGTGCATACCTGCACTTGTGCAAACACTTGTGTCCATGCCGCTTAACATTCTGTGGGGTAACACCTATCCCGGACATTAAGTGGTGCATACCTGCACTTGTGCAAACACTTGTGTCCATGCCGCTTAACATTCTGTGGGGTAACACCTATACCGGACATTAAGTGGTGCATACCTGCACTTGTTATGACTGGAATGACTAAAGAGAATCAAGGGCCTGAATCAACAAAACGTGCAGACCATCTCTAGGCCTTGTCTCTCTTCTCAGAATCAAGACCTCTACCACACGCATATATAGTCTCAATACTCCCTTACCTGTTATAAAGTGGCAAGTACAATGATGGCATAACCACCCGCTCAAAGGCTCTCAGTCTTTTCTGTAACTTAAACAGAACCTATAGAAGGGATATGCATACATCACATAAAGCAAACTATATCACTTACTTTATTAAAATGTAATTGGGACACATGGATGGGTTACTGCAAATTCAGATGCAGTTTAATACCCTTGTCCCTCTTGGACAGAGGCAACATGTAAATGTCACAGCATATCCTCATTCTATCCATCTTTGTGTTATTTGTACCCTGAATATCAGGGCTAAACATTACCATGGGAATGTAAGGCTAGACTTGTTAAGATGCTCACAGATCAATATTCCTCTGGTAAGTACCTATGAACCTACAAAACTCTGTGTGTGTCTAAAATATACAGGCCAGCAAGCCTGCAATAGTTACTCAGGTGCATGTGAGTACAAATACTAGATTTCTAGTTACTAATTTATGACAGCCAAGAAAGGTTTAGAAAATCATATGAGTTAGCTCCATGGCACAAAGAGATAAAGCATTGACTGTGACCATGGTGACAAAAGACTGACCAGTGGACTGCACACCAGAGGAGCTGAAGGGATGGGCTACAGGAAGTAGCCAATTATGACTCTGCCACATTGGGGGGGGGGGGTAAGCAGTCTGGTTCCCTGTGGTGCTGGCATCAACCTGGAAAGAAGTGAAGAGCATGCAGCATATAGGCCAGGAACATAAACATGGGTCTGCTAAGACTCAACTGTGCTTTAGCCCTCATGAAGCATATCTAGAAATGTGCTCACTCATTTTTATTTATTTAACATTTGTTAACCTGGAAAGTTCGACTAGGACAGAGCCTATTATCAGAGGAGACCAAAGGAGTAATGCTCCAGATGCATATCTTTGGAATGTGTGAGGAAACCGGTGTACCCAGAGGAAACCCACGCAGATGCAGGGAGGACATGCAGACTTCACACAGAAGGCACCCAGCCAAGAATGGAACCAAAGAACCTCTTGCTGTGAGTTGAAAATGTTAACTGCTGCACCACTGCAATGCGCTGCCACTCATAGGTCAAGATGTATTACATTACAAGTGTACAGGGCTGGCAACTCGGCACGTAAAAATCAACTGCCAATCATTAGCGGACCGGAGTTCCGCTGTGGCGACCCCTAACCGGGAAAAGCCGAAAGACACACACACACTACCAAATTACTGAAATGCATTTGTTCGACTACATTTCAGTGAACATATAGTTTCAAAGTTTTGTAATGTCGATTTATTTTTTGTCAAATCTACAGTGCCAAAATGCTCTTCCTGTTCTATGTCCCAGATAGCAAATGGGTTTTCATGCTCAACTCCTGGACATATCGAATGTCGAAAGCCAGTTTTACCATGTTCGACATTTAGGAAGAAAATTTTTTAAAATTTAATTTGGCATTATGATCACTCTCACAAATTCATTTCAGTCATTTGATAGTAAACCATACATATATATAATATATATATATATATATATATATATATATATATATATATATATATATATACACACACACACACACACACACACACACATGCGTATATGGGTTCCGTTCAGAATTTCGAAGATCAAAACTTCGAATTTCATATGATCTAAGATCATATGTTCGAAGTTTCAAAATTTCGAAATCCTGAATACAGCACGACTGGGAGATTTCCCTTGTTCTTTCTGTAGTATACATACACACACACATTTATATATATTTATATGTATAAACAACATGACATAATAGAGAGGAAATGTAGTGTTACAACCTTAAGGATATGCAGACTTCCCTTAAGGAAGAACAAAAATGGGCAAACTAGTTGTACAGGAACAGCTAATACAAATTGCTAAACAGACTGCTGCCACAGCTTCTAAAGTAAGCAGAATACCCCTGAAAATTGATCTTATCCTATGAAATCTGGGAACCTGTATCAATAAGAAACTGCTACTGTGCCAAATCTGATTTACTCTCATATATTTGACTTTAATTCTCTTAAATAAAATAATCAGATTGAAACTTCTAGCCAACATCTTTCCACTTCCCTCCCTTACCTTTCTACCCTTACACCTCAATCTTCCCTCCCAACTCTGTCTTCATCCCTCTCACTCATTTCCCCACTCTCTCGCTTTCTCTCTTTATGTACATCTACTTTTTCAGGCTAGACCTTACCCCACCCTTAACTCTCCCACATCCCACCTACACTCTTACTTATCATATTATAACTCCCTCTAACACTACCCCTCAACCACTTCCCAAACCCCACTTACTATTTAGCTCCTCCCCTCTTTCACTTTAAGATTATCTCTTCATATCACCTTCGTGAATACTAAACTACTGCAGCAATTACCTTATCTTTTTTCAAGCAAGAAAACTAAAATATCTACATCTGAACTATTTATGTTTCTTTTTCACTTTGACATCTATGTAATATGCATCGTTTTTCACCTTTAATGTTTTGTCAATTTTTTCATTTTTAGTTTTTGTTAAAAAACTTATGTTTTTAACTTGTGTGGAGCTTTTTTCTCCAGGCTTTCACTGAAAAAAGGGATCATACCCAGTCAAACGTTTACATTCAACAAATTTTACATATATATAATTCTTATGTGACATCCCTGTCAAAGATCACTTTGCATCATTCACATTAAAAAAACAAGAATTCAAGCTGGAATTGTTTGTTTAACCACAGTTTCTTAACTTAAAACAAGATGAATGCTTTCGCCCCCCTTGTCAGAGTTTCATCAGATCTAAATTACACACAGCAGTAACAAGTAATATGCCCTTTTCTTTTTTCCATATAAATAGCCATGTAAATTACAATGCACGTTTTAATCCAAGAGTAATTAAACAGATCAATTCAGTGGCAGTGACTGGAACAGTGGGACATTCACAGTTTGCATTTTTATTGTGACTGGTGCTGTTAACTCCTTATCTAAGTAAGTACAAAGTCAGTGCATATTTGTCTGTTGATCAGTGCTCTGTGTATAATGGCAAATAAAAATGTAAGCATCTAGTCGTGCATTTTTGTTATATTAATACAGTATGTAATAAAACAGATGGGGGTGAATATAGTCAATAGAGGAAAATTACTGAAAAAGAGAATATAATATGCTGTGTTCAGGATTGCAGGGCAGTTAAGGTTAGTAAGTTCGTTCAATCGGTTACGTCAGAGAAGATGTCTAACACTCGAGCATGAGTACTGAAAACAGGTCATCTAGAGACTATGTCAGTTTACGTTGTTCAGGACAATCAGAATATGATGTGCAGCAATTTGAATTGTTTATCAGTGCTGTTTATGAAGACAGTATTTCAGATACTGTGAACATCTAATAAAACCTTATTAAATGAACTACAATGTTTGGAGAATTCATTATGAACAGTGCACAAGACTTGGTTCATAAGGAAAAGACTGACACCTACTGAAGCACAAGCTTGGGTAATTAAGACTTTCATTTCTTAGTCTCATTGTATACAGTTTTTGAGTTCGACCAAGACACATTTGAAAGAATGCATCTTCGGTCTTCTAATAGGGAACCGTAGTATACTACTCAGCGGCCTTAGGTCAACTGGTGCCCTAGGCAAAAGTGCTCCATGGCGCCACCCACTGCACTACCTGGTGCCCCCATCCTGGTCTAACCACATCAAATAAATACTAGAAAAGTGCCCCTGCTAGACTGGTGCCCAAGGTGGCCACCTAGTTGGCCTATGCCTAAGGCCGGCTAAGTATACCAGGACATGGAACAGTAGTCATTGACTGAGTGAAAGTACTTCCTGGACTTAAGTTTAAAGACGGCGCTTTTTCCCAGCAGGTCAGAAATGCTTGGCTCTCTGTGCAGATGGAATATTTTGTGTGGAAAAAGAAGTATGCCTCTTAGGGCAAAGGGAATGAATTCTGTAGAAGAGAACTTTTCTTCTTAGAAGAGAGTGAATAGCATGTGTGGGACAGAACTTTACCTTTCAGCACAGAGAGAATAGATTTACTTCAAAGAGATAACTGCTTGGAAAAGATGTTGGCCTCCTATTTCAAGAAAAGCAATTGCCTGGAAGGGATGCTGGCATCAGTAGCGAGGACAGGGTAAAGGAGGCAACTGCTTTGAGTACAAAGTGTCAAGGGGAGCAATCGGCCGATCTTGACCACTCATTATCACATACCATTTTTTAAAAGCCAGTATTGCATTTGCAGTCAAACCTGAAAGCTAAATCGCTCCCTGTTTGGTCTAAACTATAGCAACTGTCCGCTTCACTAAAACCTGAGCACTGTAGCATTCCACATATGATATAAACTCTAGCAACTGTTTGCTGTACTTGCAGCAGGCACTTTGCTACAGTTTTAAATAAACATATATATGGGTCTACGATGACCCATCAAAATAACGTTTCAGCGAAACCCAGTTTCACTAGTCTGGTTTCACGAAAGTGCATTTGTTCAGAAATGCACTTTCATGAAACTACAGTTCACTGAGGTTGTTGCTGGAGATCGCAGTACAGTGGGGATAAGGGAATTTTCCCTTTTCCCATGTAGTGCAATCTTAGAGTTGGTATATATTAGTAGCTGGGCTGTAGGAGGTGCAAAGGGGCTTGTCCCCTACATAACTTAGTGTAGTGTATTTGTTTTTTTTTTTTTTATTTATTTGGTGTACTGTAGTTTTGCGAATGTGCATTTCCAGAGAAATGCACTTTTGCGAAACCAGACTAGCAAAACTGAGTTTCGCTGAAACATTATTTCGATGCTTCAAAGTAGATCCATATATCTATATATATATATATATATATATATATATATATATATATATATATATATATATATAGTTTCAGGGTCAGGGTGCTGAAATGGAACCTGATTGGCTCCTGTATTTAAGGAGCCCCTGACACCTGATCACAGATTTTTTTTTTTTTTTATTAATTGCCCCTCACCTGAAGAGTGGTAGGGATGGGACCTTGAAACAGGATCTGGTTGGATCTTGCATTTCAGGACCACCAGCCATCAGATTGTAGATCTTTTTTTTCCATTGAACAACTGGGGTAGGGGAGGGAGAGGAGCATATAACTGGCTACTTTTTTTTGGCTCTTCAAATGGAAAGCTGGGGAGGTGGGTACCAGTACGAGGATTAGCCCCAGGCACTAAAAAGGCCAACTATGCCTCTAACTGGCATTTTACAAAGAAGGACTACTGCATGAAAAGAAAATGTTTGCCTGTTTGTACAGAGGGGGAGGAATCTGACTAGGAATGGAGCTTCCTGCTATTTGCACAACCTACTGTAGGTAGAAACCTCTAAAACTTTTGTGTTTTCTGTTACCAAATATAATCTTGGTTTAACATTTTTACTGTAATTCAGTGCACATATTTTGTGACGTTTGTCTCCAGTGTGTTTTGTTTACTACAGTATCAACATATAAGAAACATCAAGAAAAGATATGTTTGTGGGTGTGGCCTTTTCTTAAACATCTGGGAAGGTATATTGGGTAATAATTAAATACACCAAATAACTGCTAGTTTTTAGAGTAGTAAGACTTCACATCTATAGTGGGTCATACAAAAATACATGTGGCTACTACCTCAAAGCAGCAGTCTAGAGGCTGCTAATTTTCAAACTGAATGAAGACAGGCCTAGTATGCTTGCCATATATTTAATTTCATATCCAGAGATTTTTGAATCATCAGTAAGTGAGTCAGTTCTTTGGACTGGTATCTGGGTAGCACCCAGCTATTTAAAGTTCTTGCTAAAAATATTGCTGGAGAAAATAAGAAGTCAGTTTTGTAATGTTATCATGTGTGATGCTTTATAACACCGGACAATATTCGGTAAGGGATACAGCCCTCTGTATGATAGAGGTTTACAATTTACTGATTAATTAAGTGCTCAATGAGGCTGTGAATGAAATGACACTGACAGCATTTATACTTGAAAAGAACCTAACCTGTGCTTGAGATAAAAGCGTGAGAGGGACGGGTGAAATTCAATTTGCACTGCTAAGTCTTTTGCTTAATAGACAAGCTCACTAATTTTAAGGTTCACATGAACTGAATTATGACCTGTTTCAATTTAGAGTCATTAAGACACGAAACGTATTAGATCACCTGCAATATGTATGTTCAAGTTTGTACACAAAATCAATGCAGTATGAATGGAATCGCATTTTAACTGCCTAATATCAAGGAGTATTTATTTTTATACATAAAGTAACTAAGCACTTAGATTACATAACATCATGTAGCGTAGCATTCTATAATACAATACATAGCATGTCAAGATAATACAACACAACATAAATGAAATGTATTTATTATTTATTTATTAAATCATTAATTGATGGATTTCTTTTATAAACAGGTAATTGAACTGGATTGTGAACCCTTTTCAGTTATTACAGTAATGTTACCAAAACAAATGAATACAATTACAATGCAAGGTCCAAAATAAAATACGCATAATTAAATAAAAATGATTGAAATTCTAAGATATGGAGATATACAAAGATTTTGTTGAAAGAAACTGACAGCTCTTTAAAGGACTTACTAGTAGGCACACGCACATATAAATATATGCATGGCTTCCATAGTATACAACTATTTTACATTGTATTGTTGACATGCTTTGGATAACAACACAGATGTGTGAGAGCAACAGTCCCTGGGTTAGGAGAATATGCCATTTTCCAGACATTGTGCAATCTTGGAGTTAGTATATATAATTAACAGTGGGTGTCACCCTGCTTCACCTTTCTAATGCGTGCAAACAATAACTCTGCCCATGTCCCTAACCCAAACATCCAAGTTACATTAAAAACTCCCTTTCCATAACACTATCAGTACATGAGACATCTCAGACACTCACCATGCACATACACACAAACACTATACCTATTCCCTAACAATCATATTCACACATAAACTAAGTCTTTCCTCTTACTTAACTATAACCCTAAAGTTAAAATACATACAGACTCTCACACACACACTCACACACACTCACACACACAAACTGAATTGATTCTCTTGCCTAACCTTAATCCTAGCCCTATAACACAGGCACTCATACACAAACTCCCAGAACCACCACATGCCTTTCTTGAGGAACCATGACTCACCCAAGGCAGAGTTTTCCCATAGTTCATAAGGTTCATAGGTAGGTACTAGGCTATCGGCCCTGGGGCCTATATAAGTCTAGCCAAAAAGGTTCCCTGGCTTTCGCCACCCAAGAAAATTATTTTCCTGTGCCCCTATCAAGAAGTGCTGCAGAAGTGATCCCAGGGTGAATTTTCTTTTTCCCATCCAGTCATCAAGGTTTTTCTTAAAGAGGGCCAATGAGTAGCTTTGCTTGACATGAATGGGTAGTTTGTTCCAAAGTGTGGGAAGTCGCTGGGACAGAAATCTATCCCTCTAACATGTTCTCTTTATTGTGGTGACAAGGTTTAGGTCACTGGAGTGTGTGGTTCAGAGAGATTGGGATTTCATTAAGTGTAGCATATCCAACAGCTCTGGGTTTGAGATAGCTTTGTATGTTAGGCAGAGATCACCTCCGAGTAGGCGATATGCAACGGAGTAGAGATGGAGTTTTTTGAGATGGTTTGCGTATGGCATCTGTTTTAGGACGGTAATCCTCTTAGTGAGGTATGTCTGTGGCCTTCCCAATTGTTGTAGGTGTCTTGTGAGATGCATGCCAAATAGGGCATTGTATTCTATAATGGGTCTGACGAGGGATGAGTAGAGAGGAACAATGACCTCCTTTTTTCTAGAGGAGAACCCCTTTGTGATGAGGTGTGCCACGTAGAAGGATTTCCTGACTACTGTGGCGATGTGGTTATCAAAGGAGAGACTACTGTCCACCGGTGTCCCGAGGTCTCATCACACTTTCAGTGTTTAGTGAGCTACCACCTATGTGGTAGTTCATGGGTACAGAGTTTTTCCCAAAGGGGATGACAATGGACTTCTTGGCATTGAGCTTGAGGCCATGACTTTGACACCAAGCATCTGTCTCTGTGAGGCCCTTTTGTAGAATGTCTACATCATTAGGTGATTCTATTATGGCTCCCAGTTTGCAGTCATCTGTGAACTTTATTAGCCAAAGACCTTCTGTGTTGCCCTGCACTTCAGAGAAGTAGATGCCGAACAGGAGAGGATCCAGGACCGAACCCTGTGGTACTCCACTTGTCATTGGTCTGAAGTCAGAGTTGGAGTCAGCTACTTTTACTGTGTGGGCTCTGTCAGTGAACCAGTTGGCCACCCATCTTGTGACATAGGGATTTATGCCCAGTTTAGTAAGTTTATCTATAATTCCAGAGTGGGGGATGGTATCAAAAGCCTTGGTGAGGTCAAGAAAGGTTTGTGTACACTACCTTGCCCTCGTCTATGGCACTAGTGACTGCTTCAAAGAAATCCATCAGGTTTAGACATGATCAACCTTTTACAAACCCAAACTGAGTGGGGTCCAGGATTTGGAGGTTACCTATGTCTTTGTTTATAAGCTCCAAGATGATATGTTCCATGGCCTTGCAGACCAGGCTCATCAGGTTAATGGGGTGGTAGTTTTTGTGGTCCATGGTGGCACCTCCTTTGTGGAGTGGGATAACTGTTGCTGTGTACCATTCAGTAGGCACATAGCCTGAGGTGAGGCTATGATTGAACATGGTACTTAGGTAGGGTGCCAGCTCGTTCTGTAGTTCATGCAGTACACAGCCTGGGATGCTGTCTGGTCCCATGGATGCTATGTTCTTGGCTTTGGAGAGTGCAGTCTTTACTTGTTTATCCATGATTACAGGGGCTTTGCATTCTTCTGGTATTAAGATGGGCCCTTTGGAGAGTGAGAGGGGGTGTAAAGTTAGCACTGAACCTATTTGCCAGGATGTTGGAAATATTGGTTGGTTCTGTATATTTAGTGCCATTGTGCTGTAACTCAGAGCAGATCTGAGTGTTGCCATTGAGATTCCACCTTTAGTGTTTCGGTCCAGGTAAGGTGGCCAAAAGGTGTAGTATGAATTATAGCGTGGTAATGCAGGAGTGCTTTCTGGAGCCTTGAACCAGGTCTCTGTCACTGCACAAATGTCGATGCTCTCCATTTTAAGGAGTGCCTCGAGTGAGTGCATTTTGAGGTTTAGACTTCTAGCAGTGAGTAGCATTACCATCAGAGTTTGCTTGCTTGTACCTGTTACAGTGGTGAATTTAGCATTTGAGCCTTGCCTAAAAAAGGCTCTATAGGGGTGGCAAGAGCCTTAGCCAGTATCCCAGGGGCAACAGGTGCAAGCCATCTCTGGCAAAGCATCGTGGTCTGTCGACCATGTCGTGCCAGGAAGACAGATACTGGATCCCCTTAGAATGACACTAGAAGCTAAGCCAACTGTTGTGGTTAGTCATTTTGTCCTTGTACTGTGGTATCATTCTGAGCAATGGCAGGATGCTACTCAGGGCTAGGGTCATACCTGCCTAGCTTACAAGATCCAAGAGCTCCTCCATCCAGGGTGGTACGTCTCAGGTCATTCACACCAACATGGACAATGACAGAGTCATATTTGTATTTGTTGTGGAGTGTCCTGAGTGCTTGTGTTATGTGGCGGATCCTGGCTCCAGACAGGCAGCTGACAGTAACTTTCTCCTTGTTTAGCCTGGTGAGTGGGACATCAATGTACCTGACTACAGAGTCAGCTATGACTAGTGTGTTGGGTACGTTGTTTTGCCTTATGGGCTGAGGTTGAGTGGCACACTGATTTTGTGGGTTATGTGTCATTTGTGTAGTGTTGGGGGGTGGTGGTGGTTGTCTGCATTTCAGCTTGGGAGGTCTCACTCAAAACTGAAAGCAGTTAATTTCAGTTGCACAAATATGATTTGACCAAGTTACCTGTAACCACGTATTCATACACACACAAACAATCACATATGTGGTGCCAGTCAG
>NC_056743.1:186378742-186383742 GCF_019279795.1 Protopterus annectens
CGAGAGTGAGTGTTTGCCTTGGTGTGCAGGGTGCAGGGTTTGATTTTTGGGCAGGTTGGTGGTTTTCTAACGTGGCCATCTAACTGCACTATTAAAAAAAAAAAAAAAAAAAATTAAGACAATGAACGAAAGAAAAAAAAACACAGCATATGATTGTTCGCTTCATTATCTGATACTTACCCACAAGGGCAGTTATCCTAGTAATAATCTATAAACCTAAACATATTCCAACTCTAGACATGGGTCTGTAGCATGCTCTTCTCTTCTCTGAATGCCATTTAGCTGAAACAGGTAGAACAGGAAAAAGAAAAAATAAGAATAATAAGAATAATAGGGAGGCTGGCATGATGGTTGATTTTTACTTGACAGACATACAGTGCAGGGTTTGATTCTGAATTGGGTTAATTGGCAATGCTGGTCCACAATAGCAGTTAAGCCTAGTGCTAACATATGAACTTCTTATTGCTAAAGAGAGACAGCAGGTAACTTCCTTGCCTTTGTATTCCGAGAACGTTCTTGGTGTTGCTGCAGGGGGAAACTAGTATTGTGGTCGTTGATTTCCTCACTTAATTTTTTGGTGCTGAAAGGATGGAGGTGGTGGTGTGGGTGTTCTGGATCACTGATTGAGAAGGCCAGCTCAGTAGGGTAATTCTGTGGTCTGTGAGGCACCAGCGTGTAATGGCTGCTTCCGTTCATGCATGGTAGGTGAGTTAGCCATTGGGCAAGGGTGGGACTTTCCTAGGAACACGTTAAACAAAATGCAAAAAGAAAAAAAAAGATGAATGAGGGCTTTCAGCAGTAGAGTCATGCAGGAGCTGCAGGACTGGCAGGAGCATCCTTCCTGTATGCATGGCAATCGTTCAGAATTTTTTTTCCTCGCCTCCCTGTGAAGTTTTGCTGGAGGACTTGCTGAGATAGTAAGGGCAATAGTTAGACAGATCCGTGACCAAGTAGGATAAGGAAGTGAAAGAGGAAATTACAAGAGGCAAGAGTAAACATAGACCAGTAACGTTGGGGAACACTGTATCTTACAATTACTTTAAATCAACGAGGGTCTGCAGACGACAGTCCAAGTATTTAAATACTTTTGGTTAATTAGTGTGAAGGGGTGATGTGTCCATGAAAGCACATCAGCCGGATGGATACAAGCACATTGTAACGTTTGAGTATGGGGTATGCTTGCCAAGGTGCAAGGAAGGAGGGTAAAAGAAAAAAAATGTAGAGGTAGCAACCTGGCCATTCTGGGTAAGCTGTACAGTTCAGGGTCAGGCCATGGGGAATTAGGATGGGTTTATAACCATTCACAGTGTGTGTGTGTTTATATATATATATATATATATATATATATATATATATATATATATATATATATATACACACACACACACACACGCACATATATATATATATATCTTTGCTTATGTTTTTCTTTTCTCATTTCTCATTGCAGGTGCCACAGGCTCGGTGGATGACATGGCTGATGTCCAGGCAATGTGGCAGAGATGGGGCTCAGGCAAAGGACCTCTTTTGAGAGATGCTAAGTAACGAGACTCCGGTGGCAGTAGCACAGGGCCAAGCCTCTCAAAAAGAGACAACCATCCAAGGGCAAGCAGGCAGCCAGAGGTAAACGAATGCACCATTTGCAGTCCAGTGACATGGTGGCAGCAGAAATCTCCTTGGTGGACCCAGCACTTGCGGCTTCTACAGGTAATGCTCTCTTACAATTACTGCTCGGGGGGAAAGAGGGGTCAATCGGTTTGGTGGGCAGGGGGTGAGGGTGACATAGACTGGGTGACCGGGGGGGGGGGGTAGTGGCTCAAGTCTGTCAACAGAGGTCCGGGAGCTGGCAGGGTTTAGCGGGAGAGGGGCATGGATTTAGGGAGTCAGGTTCTGTTTTGGACAGCCCTGACATGGTTGGTAGTTTGTTGTCGCTAGGGGAAGAAGCTAATCCTTGCTTGGAGAAAATTTTGGAATATGGCCAGGTGATTGGTTGTCTACTCAGGCATTGGGGCAGGGGAGTACGCCAGTCTTTCTGACTCCTCACATGCCCTCCTCAGTAAAAGAAAATTTGGAAAGGGAAGTATGTTGACATTTTTGATTTGATTGTCACAGACAGCATCCAGCAACTGTTGGAGGCTGAGACAGCAAATAGTAAAGACCTCTTGGCAGTGTTAGCATCCCTGCGTCAAAGATGGGTAGGAAAAATGTGGCCGAGAACATGGCAGAATTGGGTATTGGGATTTGTTTACTATATGGCAATATGGTTGGAGAAAGATACTGCATTGGCCCTTCCACTCATAGCTTATTTTTTGGCAATACAGGAGGTGCAACAGCTATGAGCTGGTAATGCTTGGCTGTGGTATGATCAGAGATTTCACTAGAGGAAGGCAGTTGATCAGTCCATGCATTGGGAGGTGCGACACCCGGATGTATGGCTGGCTACTATGATGGACAGATTTGGTGTGGGTGTCAAAGGGAATAAGACAGGGGAAGGAGGTGTTGGGGTATGTTGGGCCTTCAATGCGAGAAGATGCTCATGGATGGCATGTAGAGTCTTACATACTTGCTCAAAGTGTGCAGGTGTTCACCCAGTGGTGCATTGTAGTAGGTGTGAGGGTAATTCAGCAGGGCAAGTATCCTCCTTTTCTGGTCAGGGTGGGTTAATGGTTTTGTCACATGACTTTTAAAGGGTGCATGGTAAGGGTACTTTTTGTGCCCAGAGTGAGGGGCATTTTGAGGGAGCATAGGGACGACTTGTGACACACTCGGCTATTATGATGCATGTGTTGTGGGACATGCTTCAGCAGCAGTAGAGGCATGGGAATTGATTAAAGGTTTTTCAAACAGATTTTCTATTATGTCTAAGTTGGGGGGTGATGGTACAGTTGGGAAAAATCTGACATCCGTCTGGGGGACTGAGGATATTTTAGAGGCTTTGGTGTAGAATGAGCATCAAATGGACCAGTTATTGGGCCCGTTCAGTAGCACCCCCTTCACCAGTTTTAAGGCTTTGTTATTGGAGTTGGTACCTAAAAAAAAGCTGAGGGAATTTTGGCTGATTCGTCATCTGCCTCAGACTGAAGGGAATTCAGTCAACAACTTTATTTCGGTGGAGGAGGCTAAAGTGAGTTATGCATCACTGGATAACATGGTATGAGTCATTAGAGGGTTTAAAGATCCGTGGTTGGTTAAGGTGGACATTTAGTCTGCTTTTCATCTTCTGCCAGGTCAGGGGGAAGATTGGCCATTGTTGGGCATAGTGGTGGGAGGTAGGTTTTTCTTTTACAAGGTCATGCCAATGGGTTGTTCCGTAGCCTGTTCCACTTTTGAAAAGTTTAACATGGCTTTACATTGGATCTGGCAGCAGCAGGTGTATAGTTAGAGGGTGGTGTATTACTTGATTTCTTATTAGCAGGTGAGGGGCATGGGGGAGCTACGGTAGCTATGCATATGTTTTTGGGAATGTGTGAGGAACTGGGGGTCCCTTTGGCCACTCAGAAGCTGGAGGGTCCAATGAAGGCATTATATTTTCTGGGACTGTTGCTGGATGTGGAACATGGGCTGTTTCATTTGCCTGGGCAGAAGTTAACCAGATTGAAAGAGAAGGTAGTTTGGATGAAGGCTAGGGACAAGTTGTGGGTGAGGGATGCTATGGAACTCTTAGGGCTCCTGAATTTTTCCTATCGGACTATTCATCTGGGGCATACTTTTTGTACATCTGTGGCCATTTTGTTGAAAGGGGGAAAATGTAAGCTTCATTGGATGAGAACTGGCAAGTTGACTCATGCAGACTTAACTTTGTGGTTGGTGTTTTTAGAGCAGTTTAATGGTGTCACCTTTTGGCAGTTGTAGGGGGTAGAGCAAGAGGAATTACAGTTATTCACTGATGCAGCGGAGGGGATGGTATGGGAGCATTTTTTGGGAGTGAGTGTTCTGTGCTTCCATGGCCAGAGAATAGGCATGAGGAGTGGAAGCCAATGTTGCTTTCTTAGAGTTAATGCCGATTTGGTGGCATCTCTAGTGTGGCAGAAACAATTGAGGGGCAGGAGGGTAGTTTTCAATTCTGAGAATAATGCAGTGGTGTTTGTTTTACAGCTGAAGACGGCTAAGTCCGAGCTCTTATTGTTGGTATTATGTAAGTTAGTTTTACAGAGTTTGTTGATTAATTTTTCCTTTACAGTTGTGCATGTAGTGAGTGTTTGAAATGGGACTGCTGACAGCTTGTCTTACTTTCAGTTTTCCAGGTT
The DNA here is from genome assembly GCF_019279795.1 of Protopterus annectens. Lineage (NCBI taxonomy): Eukaryota > Metazoa > Chordata > Ceratodontiformes > Protopteridae > Protopterus > Protopterus annectens. The sequence continues at coordinate 186,382,990 of NC_056743.1, forward strand.
CTGGCAGTTAGCCCCGATGGCAGCAAAGAAGCTGGTGATGGTGCCTGATGAGGTGTGGTGAATTGGGCTGCTATGATCAAGAAGTTTGTGGAACAGTCCTGGGCAGTGTCCACCAGGAAGGCATATGGCAGAGCACTGTGTGATTTTTATAGTATTATCTTGCATTTACCAATGGAGGATGGTGTTTGTTGGAAGAGTTGTTGTTGCAGTATTTAGCTTGAGCTAAGGCACAGGGTAAGGTGGTAAAATCAGTTAGTGTGGACTTGGCATCAATCGGTCTATTTGCTTGTGTGGTGAAGTTATGGGATTTTACTAAATCCTGGATGGTGGGGTGGGTCTTGAAGTTAGGTAGGAGGGTCTGCAGAGGGATAGGCGTTGGCTGGTGACAAGGGCGGTTTTGAAGATCTTGTTGTGGGTTTAGCTGTGGTAAGTGGGGACTCGGTGGATTACATTGTGTGGGTGACGAGCGTAGGGATGTACTTTGGGGCCTTTAGAGTGTCGGAGGTGTCAGGGTCTTTGGTTTGGGAGGATGTTATATTACTGCCTGGAGCAGTTCACATTCGGTTACAGACTTCTACAGGTTGGTAGGGGTGCACAAATAATGGAAGTTGTTTGTGTTACTGATTTAATTAAAAGTTTTTTTTTTTTTTTTTAAGTAACAGGATTGTCACCATAGGTCACTCTTATGTTTACTGGGCAGAGAGGAGGGCTGCTGTTAGGGGTAACGGTTATGAGTTGGGGTTGCACCAGTTT
>NC_056743.1:186388742-186463742 GCF_019279795.1 Protopterus annectens
ATATCTGAACTTGTACAGTCTCTCTTACATATATCCAAGAGGAGATCTTATTCAAGTATATAGGGTATTTAGTACTTCTGGGAATGTTTGGGGTTGTCAAAAAATACTACAGAATCATCAGACAACCTATGTAGAAGTTTCTACGGGAATGAGAAGTTTATTAATTGGTTCTCTAACAGAATAGCTGATGCATAGAACAGACTACCAAATTACATTAAAGCAAGTTCTAGTTTAGATATTTTTAAGAACAGTCTGGACATTTATTATGGGAACAAGTGTTTTGGTACATTGGCAAACTAGAAGGAAATGTAATGCCCGAACTTGAAATATTTGTATGTATGTATGCATGTATGTAACTGGACGTAATGAAACATGCCAGACTAAGGCACTGAAATCACTGGCATTAATAATGACTTTACATTATGTATTATAACATCTGAATATATTTATGTATGAAGTAGGTGCACTCATCAAAAATAGGAAAATGTGCATGTTTATTGTGAAATTAAATTAAACGTATTTGCAGTAAGAATGAATGTGAAATTATAATAATAAAACAACTGAAAAATAACACATGAATTATGACTTCACTATGCTTTATAATCACTTCATCCACTTACATAGAGTGATTCTGCCAGAAAATGTGCAATTCCTGATAAGGTACATCTCCTCAGAATGCAAAAAAGGTCATACTTTTAAACATCTTTATTAAATATTACATTAAAAAGTAACATAGATACATATAAAAAAACAGAAAAGAAAGCAGCCCACAATAATATTTTTTATTTTCATGCAGTACATATAATTTTCATTCATTTACATAAATTGCTCAAGTCCTATCATCCATAATTACCATGTAATTTGCTAAATAATCCACTAATTCTTCATAACTTTTCCACATGCAAAAGCCATGCCCTTGTCATACAAATATTCTCCCAGTCACCCACCCATTCACCCAAATGCTGAAGAGTCAAGTAAATGACAGTTTGACTGTAATTTGGTGGCAGTGGTGACTGGCTTCTTTCACATGTAGTCTGCTTCTTTCGTCCCACGACTGAAAAGTTCCTCTTTTTTTGTACATTCATGATGTTTAACTATGATACAACCTAAAAAAAATAGTTGCTACTACCTATCTTCCTTTTCAAACAAAATCAGTGTTTAGCAGTAACTGTGTAACTCTCTTCTGCTATTATGTACCACCTGACTCCACTTCAAAAGATATCCACTTTCTTTTTACATCTGTGATGCTTTACTTTGGCAAACGTGGAAGAACTTCCTGCAATAATAATATACATTAACTCATTATTCTCAAACACATATACTGCCCATCTGCGACAAGCAGGAGTGGCCTTAGGTCAACTGGTGCCCTAGGCAAAAGGGCTTCAAGGTGCCCCCAACACACCACCTGGTGCCCCCATCCTGGTCTACCTACAGCAAATAAATATTGGAAAAGCGCCCCTACTAGACCGACGCCCTAGGCGGCCGCCTAGTTGGCCTATGCCTAAGGCCGGCTATGGCGACAAGCCATATAAAGGATCATTCAACAGTGATGATGTAACTTTCCTTTACTTTGACACACTGCCCTACGACACCTGGCTACGATGAAAGTGAATGAAATGATATACACAGTAAAGTACTTTAAGTTGCTTTTGTCAGAAATGTGCTACTTCCAGCTGTATCAATGATCATTTAACAGTGAGCATTTAACTCGTACTATTTTTTCACACAACGCCTCTTCCTCTCCTCATAAGAGCAGTCAGTTTCTGTGTTCATTTCTGATCCTTGGATTGTGATGAAAGTGGAAGAAATAATAGCAACAAAATAATAGCAACAGTAATGTACTCTGGCTTTCTGCACTCAGATAACTATATTGTTCCTCCCTTACAAGTTACATAAGTGCAAGTTAGTCAGTGATCATGAACTAGCCTTTTGCTTTACCCACAATCTGCCTCATTCTGTAAAGATATCAACTTTCTCTGAATACTACATAATAAGATGCAGTTTAGTTTCTTGATCTCAGACACATAATATGACCAAACATAATAATCATGTAATAATAATCATGTAATTGTCTTTTGGTTTTGCTTACAGCCTGCTACCCTAACTAACCCTAGGACTTTCCCTTCCTATGCACATTTTTCACATACGATTCTCTTAAATGTAAAATAAATTATGACCACAGTATTGTATTTCATCTTGTCCATTATAAGCAATAATCTTCATTCATAAGCTGTGTGAATGGTAATTTGTCAAGGATCAAAGTCAAAAGTTCACAGGAGAAATCCAAATGAGGGCCCGAGTCTGAGGAATAAACAGTTTATTTTGCCACTACAAACGAATATAGTGAAACACATGTGTAAAGCACCAAAATACATAAACGCTATAACAGATAGTAATACGTTTTCGTACAAACTTCATCAGATGTGAAAATCTGTCAAGGATCATATGAATGGTAATGTGTAAGAGATCATGCAATTTCCCATTAGATTTACACATGAAGCCCTCCCAAAAGATGGCTACTTTCTGTGTATACCTGTTGTGTTTAATGTACAGTAATGTATTGCAATGTATTGCTTTCAAACACAACTACTGACCCTCTTTGACAAGCCATACTAATGATCCTCAGCCATATTATGACTTCTACCTTATTTTAATATTTTTCAGTGCATACAATATATAGACTGTCATCTTTGTGTGCCACTGGGCGCTCAAGACTGGCACTCCCATTCAATATCTAAAGTCGGTGGTTTCCCTGTCCTTCTGTGTCATTCTGCATAATATTACCTATCTTCTGCTAGGAGGATTTGCAGCCTGCAATAAATATTTTCAGCACAGACAGTATATAGACTGACACCTTTGGGTGCCACTAGGTAAGCTGCTAAAACCATCTGTAGCACTGATCATGCAGTAAGTGCTGCTCATAAGGAAAATGACAGGTCATGTGTTAATGTACTTCAGGCTTGCTAAAGCCATTATATCTTATGGCTTTCTTACCCATGACTAGCTTTGTCTTTGCTTTAATATATGGCTTTTTTACCCATGTGCAACTTTTTAGAATTTTCTCTGCTGCACTGTCCTGCTGAGTTACTCACATTATATTTGAAAAAAAAACTCATACTGCTGTTTAAACCTTTACTTACCTTCCTTTGTCACTGATTGCTTTTCTTGGGCCAGTTCCTGCATCTCTACCTCCATATGTGAGAGGTTCCTACCTATTTTATTTATTTATTTCACATTTGTTTTCTAGGATAGTCCAAATGGACAGCAAGTGTCCATTTTCACTGGAGTCCTGAGGAGAAAAGCTCCAACACAAATAGAAAAAAGCATGCAACTTACATTAACATGAGATAAAAAATTGCACATTATGTTAACATACTATAAGAAAGTTATAAATTGCTTAGACTAGGTCAGAGCATAGATATAAAGTTTACAGGGGTTTCTCAGAATATAAAGTTATTTCAGTTAGTAGTATTGACTATTTCATTACTGGATAAAAAAAAACGACATGTTTTATACAGAACGAATATAGCAGTTTGTAGCATTCACACTGATGGATCGATGAACAGATAACTATTTGTACAAGTATTTGCAATAATTTACAGTGAGCACTGAGACACAGTCACGAGTGTTGTACAGTCTGAACAGCAATATAACACATTTGTATAGCAAAGTCCCCAGGACAGACCACGATCCACCAGCTTTTCTTATAAAAAACAGCTTTATTATAGCGATGAACCAAGACCACAGTGCCAAACCAATGGTTATTCCCATACGCTTCATCAGAACAAAGATGAATGGGAATGGCACACATTAAATACTTAAAAAAACCGCCAAATTTCATCCTTAATTAAGTAATTATACAACAATACTTAAAGTGACAGCTACAAGTAGCAACCTGAGGTAACCACACATTTTATGCAGGTAGATAAAAAGTATTCTTCACAAAAATAATTAATACGATACTCCATACGTAACCATAAATCTTAAAAAAAGTCATTTAAAATACATAAATTATTCTTACCATGTATACAAAAGTATATATTTTTTTATGTATATACTGAAAAAATTAAATACATTTGTAAACAATCAATTTTTAATAAGAGGCTTTGTGGAAATCATTTCATTAAGACCAGGGAAGCATGCTGCATTTAATTTTAATTGCCATTTGATTTCTCTTTCTCCCACAGATTTTTTAATGTCACCACCCCTAGGATTAGGCTTCACCTTCTCTAAAATGGCAAACTGGAAGTTGTGACAAGTACTGTTAGTAACCACGTGGCGAGATAGAGCATTGTTTTCATCCTTTTTCTTAATACAGTACTGATGATCATATATTGTGTTCTTAAACTGTCTGTCAGTCTTCCCGACATAAAAACAAGGACAAGTATTGCACATAGCTAAGTATATCAAATGACTAGACAGACAATTCCCTTTGGCAAACCAAATAGTGTTCCGATTGATATTATTTAATGTAAACCTCTCACCCTCAAAAATAAAAGAACATTGTGGACAATGTCCACATTTCTTGGTGCCCCTGTTTGTATCAAACTTTTTTGATGTCTGCCTGTTGGATTTCCACTCAATGATCTTTTTTATGTTAAACCCAGTTTTATGTACAAACGTGGGCTTGTCACTAATATATTCCTTAATACATTCGTCACTGGTAATAATGTTCCAGTTACTCTTAATTATGTCCTTCACCTTACCAACATGTTGCCCATATCTTAAGATGCAAGATTTGGAGTAATGGGACTTACTCCCTTCATTGGTAGTGTTTTTCAAAGCATTAGGAATATTACCCTTCCCTAATAAAGGCGGATATTTTCTGCCCCATTCTTGCACTACATAACCAGTCACGTCTTTAATCAGGTGATCAGGATACCCTCTTTTCTTGAACAAACTACCTATGAATTCCATTTCTTGTTTCATCTTCACTTCCAAAGATGTCATCCTAGCAGCTCTAATACACTGCCCTTTTAATATACTGTGTTTCTGAGAATAAGGGTGTGTGCTGCTAAAGTCTAGGTATCCGTTGCTAAACGTGTCCTTTCTGTAAATCTGAGATTGCAAAGTAGAACCATCATTGTAAATAAATACATCTAAATAATTAATACCTATTCTATCAAATTGATGCACAAATTTAAGATAGGTAGTGGTATTATTGATGTATTCAATGAAGCTATCAAGTTGAAGTTCATCCCCCTTCCACAGAATGAACAAATCATCTAGGTAACGAACATAGCAACCAATATGTTTCATCCAGTCTGAACTGAGAACAAATTCCTCTTCCCAGTCCAATAAAACCAGGTTGACAGGCTGCATAGCCACCCCCGAAATCTGTCTATAATATTCACCTTCGTAATAGATGAAGTTGTTGTCAAGTACAATTTCTATGAATTCAGTTGTAAGTTGTATTTTATCCCAACAGTGGCCACTATGTTTAGACAGACAGCTGGTAAATCTTTGTATTCCCTCGACTTTGGGTATACATGAAAAAAGATCTTTAATGTCCACAGTAACAAAGATCATGTTGGAACTCCAAAAATCCTGGGTAAAAATACCCAAAAATTCCCATGAATCTTTCATGATGTGTTTAGTTCTACCTGTAATATGTTTGAGCCAACAGTCAACCACCCTACCAAAAGGAAAGGTCTTGCTGTGGCTCCCAGAAATAATGGGTCTAAAAGGAGGATCCAATAAATCTTTGTGGACCTTCGGTATTCCAAAGATAGTGGCCAGCTGCGGGAAATCTACTTTCAAGAATTTGTATAGATCTTCGTCAATTCTTTCATCTAATAAAAACTCTTCCAAGTAAAGATCGATTCTATGGTGAGCTATGTTAATTTGATTGAGAGATGATACCTCATATTGGGTGGAATTGTTGAGAATGTCAAATATTTTGGCTGTATAAACATTCTGATCATATAACACAATCCCACCCCCTTTGTCAGCAGACATTATCCGGATGTTGTGTTCACAAAGGGTATCAATAATCGTCTCCATCTCACTATTGTTGACTCCTTGAGTTCTATTACCTCTCACTTGGTTAAAAAGTGCATATACTTCCTTGTTAACAACATTTTCAAAAGATGTCAATGTTCGATGCATAGGTGGTGTAAAGGTGTTTCTTTTTTTGAGGGTATTAGTACTACTGGGTTTGACAGAACTATCACGAAAAAATATATTCAAATTTAATTTTCTCAAAAATAACTTAATTTCAACAAGGGTATCAACCAAATCAAAGGGTTTGTTAGGGATGTACTTCATACCCTTAGAAAAAATGAAAAAATGTTCTTTGTTAATTGGAAAGGAGGTGTAGTTAAACACTCTAAGGTCACCTTCAACATTTACAACACTGTTTGGTACAATTTCTGCATTTTGAGAAAAAGCTTCGATACAAGCCCTGTTGTTGATTCCTTCTAATTGTACCAGCGTTTCCTGCTCCCCTGCTTCATACCTGTTTCCTGCCATCTGTTGTACCCCCTCCCCCCTGTTGATAAAAAATCTTTACCATCAGTGAAATTGTTAAAACCTTCACCCTCTACATACATATTGTTGACATTGTGTTTCTCCATATTACTCTTAGACCATCTGTACACATTGCCATTTTCATATTGTTTTAAATCTCTAAGAAATTTTCTTGATTTCCTATTGAAGCTCTTTTTACCACTATTCTCAGCATACTCAAATTGCTTAACAAAAAGTTTTTCCCATTGTGGGAAACACCAAGTCATTGGTAATAGAATGACTGATATCTTCTGCCTCTTTCAACATACCACCAAGCTTGTGATCATTGCAGCCTAAAATAAACTCCATGAATTGCTTCCCAAAATTGTCAAACATCTGATTACATTTAGTAATATTTTCGGCATTCAAATCAACCCCAATGGGTTGTTTGAAAAACCTGAGCCCCATAGGAACAATATTACATTCTAAACATTTCCGTAAATACATATTATCTACCTGCAAATTTTTAATTCTATTAAGCTTGTTACCAAAAGTAAAAATCTTTTCTTTCAAAGTAGAGTTAGACATCCCATAATTGTTATGTCCGTCCTGAACTTTGCCTTCAGAACCAAATTCAAACGGCAAGCGTAAAAATTTGTCGAATTTGACTTTAAAGTTATCATTGTTCCCTTCTCGGGAATTAAACATAGTCTTATTAACAGTACCTTGCATATTCTTGTGTAAACCACTTTGTTGCACCTCCAAAACGGAGTATGTTCTTGTAGGTGGCAAACGCTTGGGTTTCGCTCCCGAAATTAAGTATACATCATCCGGACGGTTAACCGATTCGTTCGAAAAGTTGAAAAAACCTCCATGGTTACCCATTCTCCCTGTAGATTCAGCCAAGACTGAATTGGAGGAAGCAGCCGGTCTTTGACCATTAGGTATATCATCCAAACTAGCGTTACCAGTCAGTGAGCGTGGTGATGTCAAACGTGATGGTATAGTCATCTCCTGCCCAACCCGATTGGGCGTATTCTTTACTGAACCAGTTGGCGGTGTCATTAGTTCTAACAAACGGGTTATTTCACCTTTTAGTATTGCTAGTTCCGAGTGAACTTTATCCAATTCATCCCTCCACCCTGGAGAGAAGTTTGCAGATAGATCGTTAATGGAATCCATGGCCAATCAAATGGCAATTAAAATTAAATGCAGCATGCTTCCCTGGTCTTAATGAAATGATTTCCACAAAGCCTCTTATTAAAAATTGATTGTTTACAAATGTATTTAATTTTTTCAGTATATACATAAAAAAATATATACTTTTGTATACATGGTAAGAATAATTTATGTATTTTAAATGACTTTTTTTAAGATTTATGGTTAATTATTTTTGTGAAGAATACTTTTTATCTACCTGCATAAAATGTGTGGTTACCTCAGGTTGCTACTTGTAGCTGTCACTTTAAGTATTGTTGTATAATTACTTAATTAAGGATGAAATTTGGCGGTTTTTTTAAGTATTTAATGTGTGCCATTCCCATTCATCTTTGTTCTGATGAAGCAACCATTGGTTTGGCACTGTGGTCTTGGTTCATCGCTATAATAAAGCTGTTTTTTATAAGAAAAGCTGGTGGATCGTGGTCTGTCCTGGGGACTTTGTTCTGCATTTTGGTTGGCTGTTGAACCCTTTGGACAATTGTTGGTATCGAGACATTTGTATAGCAATCGTGACAGAGCACTCACCTGAGTTGGTAAAAGGCGTCCCTGTATTAAAGTGTGGGTTTATGGTAGTTTGTTACAGTTGCACAGATGGTTGGAGTACAGATATGATTTTAGGAGAGTCTTAAATGAGGATGTAGGTTTTAGAAGTCTAAGGTCAGGAGGGAGGTTATTCCAGGTCTTGGCAATTTCATGGGCAAAAAGAGATTCCCCTGAGTTGTTTTGGCAAGAGATGGTTTCAATTAAGGCATTGTTGCTGGAGCAGAGTTGTCTGTTAGGATGGTGAAAGTTAAGAAGGTCACTCAGGGCAGGGGTGTTTGTCAGGGTAGTACAATATTTGGTGGGGTAAGTTGAGTTGGTGATATGTTAGTAGGTTGGGGAATTCTAGCCAATATAGGATTTGCAGGGCATGGCAATGGTGGAACGTGACTTGGCATTTGCAGTGAATCTAGCAATTTTGTTGTAGCAGGTGGAGAGTTTATTTGAGTTGGTTTTATTTAGGTTTGTTAGTGAGGCAGAGGTGTATAGCAGTGTGGATAAAAGGTGAGGTCTAGCTATATTCACACAAAATTCTGAGGTAAGGCACCTTTTGCATCTGTAGAGGGAGCCTAGTTTTTGGGGGGGACTTTAGAGATGGTTGTTGAAATGTGCTTGTTAAATTTGAGTTGTTGGTCAATGGTAACTCCAAGGAGTTTTGCCTCAGAGACTGGGGTGATTTGGTTATTGCTGGTGGAGAATATGGAAAAGGAGAGGTCAGTGGGTCTGGTTGGGTGGAACAGCATGAGTTGGGTTTTTTTGAGGTTAAGTATAAGCTGTGAGTTATTGAGCCAGTTTTCAATTTCATTGAAGGATAGTTGGGATTTTTGTTGAAAAATTTGGATGTTGAATGTTAGGCATATGAGCATTGTGTCATCAGCGTATTGAACTATATCAGCTTTTGTGGTAGCTAGGTGAAGATTTTTGAAGAGCAGCGGGCCGAGGATAGAACCTTGGGGTACACCTAGGATGTCTGGGAGTGGGAGGGCTAGGGTTTTGACAGACTGGTGTTGGTTGTCTATGTAGCTTTTGAACCAGTGCAGAGTGGGGGTATCAAAGTTAAGGACAGAGGTACAGGTTAGAAGTTTTTTGTGAGATACTGTGGTTCCTGTAGGAGTTTATAGTGTTGGTGAATCTGAGTAGGGTGATGGAGGTACTGTGAGATGGGTGGAAGCTGTGTTGGGTTGGGGAGAGAAGGTGGGAGAGGATTTGGTGATTTATACATCTCTCTAGAATCTTTGACAGGGGTGAAAGAATTGCTATTGGGTGATAGTTCATAAGAGGGGCCTGGATCTATATTAGATAACCGAATGTTATCTTTAGTGAACGCTCACATGAGTGAAAATGCCAGTAACTGAACTTGGTTTTGTGGGGGGCTGCGCCCCCACAACCCCCGCTAACTATATATTCCAACTTAGAGATTGCACTACAGTGAGGAAAGGGCAAATATCCCACTCCTAACTGTACCACAACCTCGCAAACACCCTTTCGATTCCTGGCATTTTCGCTCGTGTGTGCGTTCGCTAAAGATAACATTTGGTTATCTAATATAGACCTGAGGGGCCCACCTTTGTGAAGGTGAATAATGAAAGAGGTTTTCCACAAGGTTGGCATGGTGTGCTCGGTAATGGATTGGTTAATTAATACTGAAATAGGACAGGCTATGACTGTGGATGAGAGCTGGAAGTATTCGGCAGGGAGATTGTTGGAAGCGAGGATGGTGGGTTTGAGTTTAGTTAATAATTTTTGTATAAAGGATGTTTGTACTGGCTTAAGTGAGATAGGGATTCAGTTTTGTTGAGATATAGGGGGTCGGGCATTGTTGTTGGTGGAATTGTTTATGATTTTAACTATGGAGGAGGTGAAATAGTTGTTAAAGTTGCAGGCTATATCAAGATCTGTGCCGGGTGTATCGGGGGGGGGTGGAGTGGTGGATTTACTGGGTTGGAGGATATTATTTACTGCTGCCAGAATTTCTGAGGGTTGGTATTATGTTTCCTTTGTAGGGAGAGCTAGTAGTTTTGTTTATCTAGTTTTACTTGGTTTTTGGCCTTATTCTGAAGTTCCAGAAAGGATTGCCTAGTCGCAGGTGTTCTATGAATGTGCCAGGTTTTCTAGGCTTTGTCCCTATTTTGGAGTAGGGTTCTTGTGGTTTTTTTGGAGCTGGGGTGATTGCTGCATATCCTAATTGTTATTATGGGGACTAGTTGGTTGAGGATGTTTAGAAATGCGGAATTGAAGTATTCAACTGCTCTATCTAGTGGAAGGGTTATAATGGGAGACCAGTCACAATATTTTAAGGCCATGGGGAAGTTTTTACGGAAGCAGGTTTGTAGGAGGGAGGGGGAGTTGGTAGTTTTTTGCCTATGTCTAAGGATGAAGGTAGGGTTGTGGTCACTGTGTGTGCTGGCCAGTGTGCTCCACAGATGGGCAGTACTGGGCTGGTTGGTTAGGATCCAGTCTAATGTGGATTCTTTTTTAGTGGCCTTATCTATGTGTGCATGTTGAATGAGTTGATTGAAATTGTATAGATTAATATGGCAGGTGGGAGTGGGAGAGTGTATATAGTTCCAGTCAACATTAATATCACCTAGTATGATGGTTTCCTGGGTTAGAGAGTGGGAGGCCCAGAGGCTCACTACACTCCCTTACCTTGTTCCCAATTCCTACTCATCCTCCCCTTATCTAAATTTATAATGCATGTATCCCCTCCCATTTTTCATTCTATCCCCTCCTCTTTCTACTATTCTCACCAATCCCTGTTACCAGCTCATTATCCAATAGCATTCAGCCAAAACCTTTACAATCTTACGTCACCTTACCTTCACAATGATTCTTCTCTACTGTTCTTTAATTAATTTACTCTGTCTTCTCTGTTGTTATAACATTGCAGTCTACACTTTTTATTCTCCTTTTTCCCCCTGTACAATATTCACTTCGTTGTCCTTAGCAAGTCCTTCAGTATTATCCTTCCTTTCATAACACTGACCCAAAAACAAAATACTCACAAACCTTAATTATATACATCATCTACATAACTATTCTCTTTGTCATAATTCTTCTAACTCACAATTTCAGCCTGCTATATTCCACAGTCCTCTAACTATCTCTTAAAAATCTTACTTCTCTTTATCCCCTTAAATGATCACCTTGCCTGGAATCTCTAGCAAACCAATTCTACTATCATCTTTTCCACTTTCCTGTAATATACTTTGCTTTTCCTTTTCATTCAGCTACAAACTCCCCTTAAATACTCCATGGTCCTCTGTATTTACCATGTTATCCTTGTGCATCTTCACATCTCTGCTATACATTTTCTGCCACCTTACTGTCTTGCCATCCTATTCTCTTACTTTATTTACACTCATACACTATCATCCACCCTACCTATACTCAGGCTAAACCCTCTTTCATACCTCCTCATATTTCCTCAAATGTATTTGATGTCCAACCAATACACCTTTTCAAATACAAAATGTCTAACCATTCAGTCCACTTTGGAATAACCTGGAATAAATTCATATACTTTATATAAAAAAATACCTAATCCCAATCTACTTTTTTTCTACAATCACTCTTTGTGGTGACATTCATCCAAACCATGGTCCCTCAGCCTTATCCGTTCCACCCTCCTATATCTCTACAGCCACAAAACTTCTCCTAGTGTCCGTTAATCTCCATAGTATTACAAAAGAAGTTATAGACCTTCAAGCATGGTTTCTTCATTACTCAACAGAGATTACTGTCATTACCAAAACATGGCTAAAACTCCATATAAAATATTCGAAAATTCTATCTCCTGCCTACAATTCAATTGGATGTGACAGGCTACAAAGAAAAGGGGGAGGTGGTGCAGTTATATATAACTGTCTGACTTTCTCACCCATCAAAAATAATACACCAGCCTTTCAAAATGACTTTCTAGAGAAACAAAAAAACTTATGCATACCAGAGACCGAGCATGGAAAAAATGGCATAATAGTAAAAACCCCATAGACCTCCAGCTTTTCAAACTACTCCACAATCAAGCAAAGTGCTAGTTATTAATGATAAAAAACAGCACTACCTCCATCTCCAAAACAATCACAACTATAACCCAAAACATTTCTGGAATTCAGTCTCCACTCTATATAAAACCCTGGCACCAAAAGCAATCCTTGCCCAAACCCTGACAAAACCCCTGCTGAATTAGCTACCCTTTTCAACTCCTACTTTAAAGACACTATATCCACACTTGCCTCCACCTTTCCTAACGCTACTCACAACAACAACCCCATTGCAACACACCATACCCCAGAAAAGCCTTTTCCCCAGACTTTCTCCTTCTCTCATATTCCCACTTCCACCATTACTAAACTCATGCTAAAACTCAAACATGGTAGCACTGCCCCAGACAGCTTATCCCCAGAATACCTTCAAATATCAGCCAAATCCATCAGCTACCCCATAAGCATTCTCATAAATAGATCTGTCCAAGAAGCCTATGCACCATCCATTTGGAAAAAAGCTTACATCATACCCTTACACAAAGGCAGTAATAATTCAGACATCTCAAATTTCTGCCCTATAGCCAATTCTATTTCCTATTTCTAAAATAATGGAAAAATATATTCAAATTCAACCACTTTCCACAACTCAGCATGGCTTTCGCCCTGGCCATAGTACTACAACTGCTCTTATCCTTCCTAGATACTGCTAACCACAACCGTAATAATGGTAAACTTGTCTCCACACTCTTTCTTGAGCTCTCTAAGGCTTTCGACACTATCTCCCATCCGCTCCTTCTTTCCAAGCTCTCACACCTAGGCTTGTGCACACCCGTCCTTAACTGGTCTACCAGTTACCTCACAAACGGACAACAATCCACCAAATGGTTACACTCTCTCTCCTTTTCTCATTACTTCTACCGGAGTTCCCCAAGGATCCATCTTAGGCCCCCTTCTGTTCAGTATTTTTACTAACGACTTTCACTCCACTCTCACTCATGGATCTGTAGTTCAATACGCAGACTATTCTACTATTATCTGCTCTGGTAACTCTGAAACCAAACTTCTGACCATCACCCAGAATGCCTTCTCCATTACCGAAACCTGGATAACAATTAATCACCTTGCCCTCAATTCAAATAAAACAAACCTCTTGTTCTTTATGCCCAAAAAAAGTACCACTATTAATAAATCTGAATTCATCATTTTCTCCTCCAACAAGACTGCCTTAGAGGTAGTTTCCCATACCAAGTTACTTGGCGTAACCTTAGATGACAACTTAACCTTTGATCAACACATCCACAACACCATTAAAAACACACCAAAAGCTTGGTACCCTCTACCGACACAAACACTTTTTAAACTACTCTACTAGAAAGACACTCGCCTAAACTTTTCTCGTACCTTCCCGCCTCTATGGTGCCCCCATTTTGACAAACATCCAGTCCTCATGAAAAACTAAAATGGAGAGCTGCTATAACAAAAATCACTAAATTTGTGACCAGGGCAAAACATTCCTCCCATCACTGTCACTCATTACAATCCCTGAACTGGCTAGAACTCCCACAACACCTCACATACATACAACTATCTACAGCACACAAATTCATCTATAATTCCTCCAAATGTCCAGCTTTTGCTTCACTTCTGACTCTTTATCAACCAAACCGACCTCTAAGATCTGAAAATCAATCACTTATCCAAGTTAAGAGACCTAAACCCCCTGCAGGCCAATGCCTTTACTCTTTCACTGTAGTTAAACTCTGGAATGCCCTTCCACCTTCTCTTCAGACTATAAATAATGCCCATCATTCAAAAAATCACTCTACCAACATCTCTTCTCTCATTGGCTATGCCCTTGCATCATCCCCAATTCCTCAGTCACCTGATTACTAACCTGACTCATCTCTCAGTTACCCACACTCTTTTTCACTCTCCCTATTGTGCACTCACCCTTAATCACAGCACAGTGTGCTTCACCCTGCCACACAAGGTGTGTAAACAATTATGTAGATTGTCATAATCTGTCTGTTATAATGAATACCTTGACAAGCATCCAGGTCTTCCATAAAATATAGCCATACACTGTCTATGTTACTGTATTACTTCTGACTCTTATATTGTTACTCTTGTATACTGTAAATGCTGTTATTAACTTTCTAAACAAATTCTTTATTATGCACATTGTTTTTGGAGCTTTTCTCCCTGGACCTCCACTGAACATGGGCTCATACTAGCCCAGTGGACTTTCCTGATTAACAAAAGCAAATAAAAAAATAAAATAATAAAAATGCAGAACTTATCTCTATTCTTAATGTTAATAAACATAAGAAACTATCTATAGTTCTCCTACACATTAATAATATTAGCTTATTAGAAAAAAGTCTTTGCTGGATAACTATAAACATTACTATTGAAACAATTATCTTAGAAAACATTAACATTGTCTGATTATCTGTGGCATCTAATACCCAAACTACCAGTCTTAACTTGTATGGGTTCAAACAGATGATCTTTTCTACCCGACTCACAAATCCAATCATAAAAATTTTAATTGAGTGGATATTTGTCTTCGACCCCAACAAGTAAGTTAACTCTGGTGTACTACCCGATTTCCTTAGCAACCGTCACCCTATATTTGCCAACACAGAAATCACTCAAAGAACTACTCAAAATCTTGCTAACATTCATCCCGATATACTCCATAATTTACTAAAATCCTTTGACTGGTCTCTACTAAAAAAAACACCCCTAGATGAAGCTGTCAACAAATTCAACTCGGCACGTAAAATATCTACTGCCAATCATTAGCGGACCGGAGTTCCACTGTGGCAACCCCTAACTGGGAAAAGCCGAAAGACACAAACAAAAACTTTAAATACTCTTTCCCTTACCAGAGATAAAAGAGTAAAAAATACTCAACCCCCCCGGCTGATGCATTCAACTAGAATTCTTAAACAAAAAAGTGACAAAGTATGGAAACAACTGCACAAAGATAAACCCCCCCTCAAACCTTACATCTGTTGCATAACCTCACCAAGAAGCAAATTCATGTAGACAAAAAAATATATATTATAAAGACCCACAAGATAATCACCAAACAAATCCAAATAACTTTTGGAGCTCAATTAAAAAATATATTTCAAACTGACTATCCTTCTTCACCGACCCTAATCCAAACTTGTCCCTTCCGAATCAGCTACCAAATTTAACACTTTCTTTATAGACGTCATAGTCTGTCTTACCTCCAGCTCTCCCCAACCATATTAATCTCAGAGCCCTGCTAGACTTGACATCCCTGGTTTTAATCTCCAACCTGACCATGTTATATGTTAAAACAGCTACTAAAGAAACAAACCCTGTTCTTCTGCTGATCTCCCTGTTGTGTACCTTAAGATCTGATCTATTCAAGACTCCCATGTCCCTGCCCTCTGGAAATATTTCTTTTTTATTCCCCTCCATGAAGGAAGTAAGTCTTCTGAAATCTCTAACTTTTGGCCCGTTATTAACTTGTCTCTCCTTTCTACGATCCTGGAAAAGTGTATTCATACACAACTCCATCAGTACCTCATGCAAAATGATCTTGTAACCCCAACGCAACATGGTTTCTGACCAGGCCATAGCACCACTTACAACTCTCCTCAACTTTTCTGACATAATTTTTAAGGCTAGAGACCAAGGAAAGTTCATCTCTTCTGTTTTTCTAGATCTCTCAAAAGCCTTTGACACTAAGTCACATAAAAAAAGTCTGACTCAAATGTCCTTTCTAGGCCTCCCCAAAACAAGTCTTCCAATGTTCTCTAACTTCTTGTCTGAAAGATACCAATTTGTCAAACACCTTTCTTCTCTCAACTTTTCTCCTAGTTAAAACAGATGTTCCTCAAGGCTCTATTCTTGGTCCACTGCTCTTTAACATTTTTATCAATAACGTATATACCTCCTGTCAGCAAACTTGTCTTATTCAGTATGCAGCTGACTTAACTCTCATATGCTCACCTGACAGCCCAATACAACTACAATGCATGGCCTAAGATGACTACAAGTTAGTTGAACTATAGCTACATAAAAAAACAACTTTTGCTTAATCTCAAAAGGACTAAATTAATACTACGTTTTCCAAAGTCTCATGAGAATGCTAAAAGTAACTTCCACATTATCACTTTAAACAATACAGCTATTCAAGTAGTTACCTATATCAAATTGCTTGCAGTCACCACAAATGACAGCTTAAAGCTTGATCTTCACATAAAAACTGTTTAAAAACTCATCAAAAGCAAGGTCTGCTATATAAAGCAAAAAAAAAATCCTTATTCCTTCTAGTAGAATCCCCCCTAGCTTAGTTTCATCTTTTACCCTCTCTTCTCTATGGTTCACCTATTTTGACTAACATCCAGATCTCTGTTGAATCACAACTGCAGCAATGCTAAAATAAGTTAGCTAGATTTGCAGCTAACCTGCCACATAGAGCTTATCACTGCTCTGCATTACATGTTCTCAGCTGGTTAGAACTCCCACATCAACTAGCCCGTGCACAACTTCTTCTAACCCAAAAAATACACCATAACCCCTTTACCTGGCCTTCTGTCTCCTAAGTTCATCTTCACTATCTAAATCCGAAAGAGCGCAGTGGGCTAATGGAGAGGCAAACCACCAACTTAGTAAAGACTGCACGATTTATTACCATCCACGAACCAAAAACACATTAACGCTTTTATTCCACAATACGCGTTTTCGTCCACATAAACTTGGACTTCACTGCGCTCTTTTGGATTTATTTTGCGACTTGTGAGTGCATTTTTCGCAGTTTGGATTTGGATCTTCTTCACTATCTCCTAAATTGTACTCTGCTCTCTCAAGATAAAAACCTGCTTGGAATTTATAAACCAAAAAAGAAGTATGGGACAATGTCTGTGCTCAGATTGGATAGTCACACTATGGAACTCTATCCCAAATTCAATCAGAACTATATCAACTTAAGTCTTTTGTCAAAGACTTTCTCAGTAACTCATGGTTATGCCCATGCAGCTCTCCTGTATGATCTACATCAAGAAATATTTTATATTCTTATTAACCTTTCATCATATTATCTGCCTATACCCTTTCAACATATGCCATCTCCCTGTTCTTAGGATTAACTTGTATCATCTTTTTTTTTTATTAGTGCCTAGCATAGTAGACTATATTTCCAATACTTTTGTATACACTGATTGTCATATGTATTGTATTCTATGTAGTCCAGTGTAAAATTGCATCTATATAGGCATTTTAATTGCATCTATACTATTGGCTTATTTGAAGTTATTTAACTCTCTGGAGCTTTTCTCTCCAGGCCACCATTGAAAATGGGCATTTCTTAACCTGTCACACCTCCCCAGTAAACAAACGCCATTAAATAAATAAACAAATAAGACAATCACATTATATGGAAGATAAGGCAAATATTAAAAATGTGGCTTATGAGCAACCATAAATCTTACTCCTCACTAACATTCGATCTGCACTTTTATCCAAGCTAGAACAAACTTACCACAAAGTAGCCAGATTTGCCACTAACTCCCCACCTAATTCTTGTCACTGCCTTGCTCTCAATACACTTCAATGGCCAGAATTTCCCCAAAAACTACAACTGTCTCAATTTTGATTCATACACTCTATTCTATACAGGCCTACATCCTGTCACTTTTATTTAACATAAGGACCTGCCCCTGTCAGGATCCTACCTGATCCACCACACCTCCTATACCCCAGCCTCTCTGACAAAGGAATACTAGATGCAATCACATTGTTTCCCTCTTGTCTTCCTAAAGCTATGTTACTACGTCTCCTTTAAATATGTATAGACTTACTGCTTTCATTTTAAGTAGCTTCTCTAATATCTTCCTTTGTTCTATGCCTATACAAATACTGCTCTCCCTCTCTCTCTATTCTACATCTCACGTATCTAATACCACACCATCATTTCCTAAATCTCTCATCTGCAACCACATTGTATTCTTTTCATGCAAATGTACTCTACTGTAACAAGCTGTTTTTCTGTATTCATATATAATTCTAAGTAATTGGAGCTTTTCTCCTCGGGTCTCCACTGAAAATGGGCTGTTAGCTCAGTTGGACCAACCTGGTTAACAAATGTCAAATAAATAAATACTGCTCGTAAACTGAGTATCTAATGTGTTGTTATAGAAATGTATAGACACGTTCACTTTGTTTCAACTAAGTTCCGGCCTCCTTAGGAAACACTTTAAATCCAAAGCATTATCACAGTCACTCTTGGCTCTTCTCTGTAAACAGTGATTCTCAATTACTCTGATCTAACTGATGACCTCACCAAATTCCACATTTAAAGCTGTTTTCTGCACTGTGGTCTACAAGTAATTTCACAAAACTGTTACTACTTCTGTTCAGTCCCTGGGCTTTCTCTAATCCAAATTCTATATCAGTGCAACTGTACACTTATGTAGGCCTCAAATCCACTTCCTTGACCTATAGAACCTGCAGAATTGTTATTCCCAATGGATGGAAATCGACAGGTATTGCCCCTCTCCCCTATGCAATAACATCTGAAACCAGAAATTTACAGACATGTGTACAACCTCCCACCACTAATTATAATTCCGAAAGACAGGTCTATGCAAGCATATTTCCTTTCTGCAGTATCAAGGATGGCGCAGTGGTGCAGCAGTAGCATTGTTGCCTCACAGCAAGAGGTTCTCTGGTTCGATTCTCAGCTGGGGTACTTTCTGTGTGGAGTCTGCATGTCCTGCCTGCATTTGTGCAGGTTTCCAATGGGTGCTCCGGGTTCCCTCCCACGTTACAAAGACATGCATCTGGAGCATTTCTCCCCCGGCATCCACTGAAATTTGGCTATGTTTTAAGTCGGACTTTCCCGGTTAACAAATGTTAAATAAATAAAAAAAAATTAGGGAGGATGCCCTACATGGCATCGGAACAGGATTTAACAGTATTATGACAGTCTTCAAAGGCAAAGACTTCAACCACAAAAATGTGAACAAAGATCACATTAAAGGGGCCAGCCATGTCAATTTCAGATATGCCTGTGGCTCCGTTATCATTTTCTTTTTCTTTCTGACAGTTTTAGTACTGTCCCCATTGGTTAGCTCTCCTACCGCCTTTGCAGCAGATGTATTAAAGTTCCACAGAGCACGACCTATGCCAACATAGCTACCCTTCCTTCAGAAGTACCTTAAGGATCTATTCCTGGGCTCATGCTCTTTACATTATTCATTAATTCCCTTCATCTTGACCTTTCTCAAAAAGCAAATGACACTCCCTGCTGATGAGTTGCATCTCTTTTATAAGCCAGTGAAGACTCTCAGCAGATCTAATCATATTTACAGTCTGGCCTAAAGAATTTGTTTTTCATTTCACACTAACAAAAGTTCGATTCCACAAAAAACTAACTGTATTCTATTTGGTATTTCACAAGGACTTCACTAACCCACAACGCCCTCATATTATAAAAGGCAGTACTTTTCCGTTATCAGGGCAACAGGCCTAATTTACAATTTTTGGATATTACCATTGTTACCTTACAAGGGTTTTAGATAAGTAATTCAATGCCAAATCTGAACAAGTTGTGTGTTGTAAGCACTTCACCGGAAAGATGTGGATACCAAGTTTCTGGTCCTATTAACAACAAGCGAAAGGCCCCAAGGCAAAATAAAATCCATTTGAGTAAATAAAGTCTGCATGAGTACGCCTTTGTAAATTTCCACCACAGGACAGCGCCAACACTGTACTCACCAAATCCTATCGAAATCTGTATCCGTTTTCCTTTCTAAAGTGCTCTTAAAGTAAGTTCTGATGTTTTTAGGAAGTATAACAACATATGTAAAACGTAAAAGTAAATGTGCTTTTTCTGCCTATAAATTGTAACTTTCTCAAATGCCAAACTGACCTTGAATTGCAAAAATTAAAACCTACACATTTACCCAGTAGTTGCATACTGAAGTGGTCATCTCCTACACATAAACTCATTTGGTATGGTTTCGGAGTTTATTTATGGCGTAATGCGAGTGGTGCTTTTAAGATAACGGTGGAACTGCAAGTTTTTATAGTGTCGATATTTTTAAACGAGTCATTAGCTTTATACTATAGTTTCTATATTGCACATCTCATTATCTACCGAATGTGCTGAGTCTGAGGTGACTGTCATGAAATGAAAATGACTTTGTATCAGAAATCCAAAAAGCTCGTCTTTGGGCTTAGTTGGATAATAAAATTTTTTGGTTGGTGGATGCCTTGTGTCTTTTAAGCATTTGCTTTTTTATGATGCTGTAACAAAAAATATTGGCAAACTGAAGGTGTAATCGTGTGTGTAGTGTCCGGAAACGTATCTGCTACATAAACCAGGGCATTTTCAAACTTGATTTGTACATGGTGTGGAAGCACTGCAAAACTTATCGGGAGACCTTTATTACAGTGGGGATGTTAGTAGAGGAATAGGTGGTGGGTAGCATCATTCGGTAGTCTCCAACCAAATGAATAGTCGACTAAATTAAGCACTTCGCCAGAAAGATGTAGATAAGATTCCAAGTGCTCATTAGACCTGTTGCCCCGATAACTGAAAAGTACCTAAGAATCTTTGTGGACTCTGATAACCCATGTTCACTCATTTAAATAGTATAGAGTTTTAATCAATTCTCTCATCTATAATTTTACCATCATATTGACCTCAAAGTTAAAAAGTTCACTCACAAGTAAAGTCCTCTTACAAGTTACTAAACTAGTTAACCCCTAATTTAAAATCTACCATATTAAAGGTATATTGCTCCATATGTCTGAATACAACATTCTCTGTATAGCACTTGGCAGCACAGAATATACCATGACTCTTCAAACTATGTTAAATAACATTTATAGATTTACTGAGCAGTCTGTGTCCATATATAACCAGTCCACTTTACTGAAATCTGCTAGGTTCCTTTTAATTATCATACAGCATACTGACAACTTTCCTTTCCTTTTAATTGATTTATAAATTTCTGCATCTTAATCCTTGCATTCCTTTCCTACAAAATACTCATTACTTAACTGCAGTACTTCTTACTGTAAAAGGGATAGGTGCCATATCACCTAACAGTCTTTATTTTTATACATTGAAATGGTTTTCTCCAAGATGGCCCCTATATCAATAAAATATACTTTCCAATGAAATAAAAAAAACTTACCCAGTTTCCCATCATCAGGGATGCAGGACTGTCCTACTTTGTAATAGTCTTCTACTTGCAAATGCAAGCTAGGCAATGGCTGATTAGGTTTTTCAGGTTGCTCTAATTTACTACCAATACCTTTCTGCTCTTATTTTCAAAAAATATATATATTTTTGAATAGATGTTGACTGCAGATATACCATTTTATTTTTATTCAGTAAGCTCATTCTGTTACATAATACTTTCCATGTTAAAATAAAATCTGCTGTGTCATTAACCTCTTTCTGTTCACAGATGTTAAGAATATGAATATTTTGTTATATTTGTTCTGATATTTTTTTACATGGACTTCTCTGCCTTGTAACTAGGTCATGGTCAAAAATTGTTCCTTTGACCTGCCCACCTTCTTGGTTAAAAAGCAATAAATAAATCATTTGACACAGATTGTGTGATAACCATTATCTTTCTCAAATAATCTAAGGATATCAACATGTTTGGCAAAGAAATGGCCAATTATCATGAAATCAGGAATGTGCAGTGTACTTTACATTAAATCCAATAATGTTAAGGCCTAGGGGTGGGCAAGCAATGAATCATGTGAGATGGGTCTGTGTCAAATAATCAAATGGCCGCATTGTCTAACAATCTCATTGACAATAAACCCACCCCACCCCCCCGTTAATTATATATATATATATATATATATATATATATATATATATATATATATACCAACTCTGAGATCCCACTATAGTGGGGAAAAGGGCAAATTTCCTGATCCCTACTGTAATGCGATCTCAGTTCGAATGGTTTGATGGCCTGTACTGATGATGAGATTTTACATTCAATAATGTGGTTATTCAATGCTTCGACATAGACCCCATGAGATAAACAAAGCTTATATAACCACTCTATAAATCTTGTGTCAGGCCATTGCAGAGCAACATATACAGATCAGATATCTTTACAGAGACAGAGTAGAAGTCCAAAAGTACCAAGAAAAGGCTATAAATGTCATAAGGTGTCTTGATAAGGAATAATAAGTGAGACATGAGGAGTAAACTTCTGCACACTGGTAAAAAAAGATTAAAATTAGGAAATGACATGGCTGCATAAAGTTACAGAGACAATGTAATGGAATACAGTTAATGAGGAAAGAGGAAGAATTAAGAAGTGATCATAGCAGGAACAAGTTGTGAGTTAGGAGAACATGTGTGGGTTGGGCAGCTAAATGATTCTAGCTGCACAGAACAGGATTGGCCAGGTATAGGTTCATAGGTAGGTACTAGGCTATCTGCCCAAGGGCATTTATAAGCCTGGCCAAAGTGTGTCAGCTTTCACTGCCCCATTGATTAATTAACTGATCCTCTGTCAAGCAGAGCCAATGAAGTGATCCCAGGGGTGTATTATCTGTTACCCATCCACTCGTCAAGGTTTCTCTTGAAGAGTGTTAGTGAGGGGCTCTGCCTAATGTAGTATGGAATTTTGTTCCAAAGCATGGGGAGTCTCTGTGACAGGAATCTATCTATCCAGCATGTCTATTTATTGTTGTGGCGAGGTTTAGCTCACTAGAGCGCATGGCTCGTAGTGACTTAGATTTCTTTAGGTGGAGCATGTTCATCAATTCTGAGTTGGACATGGCTTTGTAAGTCAGGCAGAGATCACCTCTGAGTAAGCGATATGCCACTGAGTACAGCAGGAGTTTTTTCAGTCGGGCTGCATAGGACATATGTTTGAGGCCAGTAATCCTCTTGGTGAGGTACTTTTGTGGTCTCTCCAGCTGTTGGAAGTGTCTTGTGAGGTACATCCCAAATGGGGCATTGTATTCTGATGGGTCTGATGAGTGAAGAGTAGAGGGGCACTATAACCTCTTTATTTCTAGATGTGAACCCTTTAGTAATTAGATGGGCCACATAGAAAGATTTCCTAACTACTTTGGCAATATGATTGTCAAAGGAGAGATTATTATCTACCTGGGTCCCCAGATCTCTTATTACCTCTTCTGTATTAAGGAGGCTGCCACCTATGTGGTAATTCATGGGTGTTTTGTTTTTCCCATACGGGATGACTATGCCTTTTTTGGCATTTAGCTTGAGGCCATGACTTTGACACCAGGTGTCCTTCTCAAATTAAAATTAAAATTAGATTAAATTTAGGACATGACATGGCTGCATAAAGTTACAGAGACAATGTAATGGAATACAGTTAACGAGGAAAGAGGAAGAATTAAGAAGTGACCATAGCAGGGACAAGTTGTGAATTAGGAGAACATGTGTGGGTTGGGCAGCTAAATGATTCTAGCTGCACAGAACAGGATTGGCCAGGTAGACAGCTTTATCTACTTCTAGGGGAACCAGTATACACGGAAATGTGCATAAGTGTCCGCACTCTAAGATTTATCATGCTTATTGTATTTAATGCTTGCCAGCAGGATCAGGCAATGCATATCATTTCATTCTCAACTTTCAGTCATTTATTCTTTCCCGGTGTAATCAGCCAGTCTTCCTTGCTACTTCCTTTGTTATTAGCTTGAAATACAATTTAGTTTAGCAACACTATTGGCCTTAAAGTACATAACTACACATATAAAATAACTAACTAAATAAATACTTCAGATACTGCTGCGATGCATTTTTTATCATACTTGAAAGTACATTATACCAGTTCAAACCCTTACTTATTATAAAAAGAACGTGGACACGAATAACGGGGAATTTTAGCTCTTTCATAAGTTTTCAGAATTATAAATAGTTCCAAACGTACTCCTCAGGACTTTTATTTTAAATAATTTGTTTAATAAAATACTTGCTATAAATTATTTTGCTTATCAACGGGTTTAAAATGATCAATATTAAGATTTGTTTAACTTCTTTATTGTAGTTTTGGCATTTATTTCATAACAGTGTTATCATTAAGGCTTTTCACAATGTAATAATTATATGATAAGCAGTAGACTTCAAAGCCTAAATTAGTATACTTAGAATCTTTTTAAAATATATTTAAACAGGAAGCAGACAGAGGCTTGACCCTTGTTCATTCAGCAAGAAACATAATCATTCCTCAAAATATTGAACACACATTTGTTACAGCTGGATATCAAGAAGAGAGATTAAAGACTTACCATTGTTACTGCAATCATCCACCAGAATGATCTCTTTTAACAAGTCAGCAGGGGTTCTGTTAATTGCTGAGTGAATTGATCGAAGAATGACAGATGGGGCTTCATTGACAAATATAAACACTATGCTGAGCTGTGGAAGGTTGGCTGGATATGTGATATTTCTGCACCTGGAAAAAGATAAAGAAAAAAATTAAGAGTGCAAATTATTATATCATTCTTGGAAAAGCAATTAGCATTACAATGTGTTGAGCTCAAAGTTAAAAGGCTGGCATAAAAAGGCAAAAAAAAATCTTCCTGTTTCTTCTTTTATACAAAGGTGGTTTTATAAAAAAATGAAATGCTAGAAACGTACCTACACCATTACTTATGCATTACTGAGCACTCTAAACCCTACGCAACAGATCCTACCTGTCATTTCTTTACTATGAAATTGCTCTTAACTCAGTACCACGCGGCTTGCATGATCCTGCACATCCCGTACATGATGTACAAACTCTAGAGTTATGTGAGGGTGCAAACAATGCAAGCTAGCACATACGCTCAATTCCTATCTAGTATAATGGTACAGCACCTGTTTATCTGGAAACGATACACAATGGCATCATTACTTAGAAAAAAACACTAACATCAGTGAGCTTGCTAACTGAACTCTCCTCATAACCACCTGCAGCTTCTTTACTTCTATCAGCAGGCTATGTTCTGGTCATTTACAACTTAAATCACTCACACTGTCCTGATTTTATACTCTCAGTAATAATTTATTTATTTTTTTAAGTAAAGATGCGTCAGATATATAAAATGTGAAAGCCTGTATATAACTTGCAATTATTTTTCCAGTAACAATGCAGCAGAGGCATAACATATGCAAATATGTATAAAATCTATACCCTGGGATTCAATAATGCATACACTATGTGTACACCGTTCTGAGTGAACAGACAGCACATGCATAACTCATACCTTCTTCATTCTAATTTTAATTTTTTCTATTGATTTTTCTTGCAGCTTTAAATATCGACAGGGATTCACTGAGGTTACCACAATGTACAGACTACATGTGCACTTAGTTTAATCTCTCTGAGTGACTAGAAAGCACAAAAAATGCTGTGGGAATGTTCTTGAATACATATTGTGTATACTTGTAGACATTAATGAATCAGGCACAATATTTTTTTTTTTTTTTTTTTAGCAAAATGCATCAGTAAAGCTCTTTCACACACATAATAGCAAAGTTTGCCACCATATCTGTGATTGCAATGTTCCGCTTTCCTTTGTACATAAGGTATTTAGTTTTTAAATTTGACCCAGCATGGGAAAAAAGGGAAAAAGGGACAATACTTCTTTACCTTATGAAGAAAGGGGGCTTTGGATGAAAGAATGTACTATTTCTCAGTGCAGCCCCCCCAAAAAGGACAGCTCTCAGAAACTTCTGAAAGTTAATTGTACTATTTTTTTTCCCTAAGTTCTGATATCACCTCAGCAGTTGAAGTTTGTAACTTCTCTGGAAGAAGTCTGTGAATTGTGACTTACACGAGAGACAAACTGCTTCAAGATTCAGCAAGCTCATGTCGACAGATCTTACCTGTGAGTTCTTTGCAATTTACATGTAGCTAGATTTTCTTCAGTGAGCATAGTGTTAAAAGTAAGGAGCTGAGAGAGTCAGTAATAAGTTTAGAGCCATCTCTGTTCATGCATTTTATTTTACACTTCCGTAAGTAAATGTTTTTTTCAACTATATGCCAGTATGCTAACAAAACCATTCAATAATGTGATATTGACTACAACTTTGTTGTTTGTTTTCAGGGAGATGCTGTTCAAGTCATATCTGTCTAATTCATGATTTGTTGATGTTCAGCTTACTGAATTAATTCATCTGGCTGAAAGTATTTGCTTATGTTGGCATTTTCTCTCTGTCACAGTGATGTGTACATTGTTTACAACTTGCCTTTATTAACTGATTAATGGTTCTTGCTTTCTGAGAGAGCTGCTCTTTAGAACACTGCTATTCTGGCCATTTACGGCTGCATGCTTTGTTGGTGTGAAATAACTTTGAACTGATCCCAACTTGGCCTCTGTGTTTGTGTGACTTTCTGAAGTGGACTCAATGAATTACTGAAGTTGCATTTTTTTGTTTTAAACTGCTTACTTCAAACACCCCATCACATGTCTCCATATAATCTGTTAATTGAGGACTTTTCCTTTTTCTTGCATATGTTTTTTTCTTTACAGTTGATATACTTCAGATTTGCTTGGCCTGGTGTTTGTTCGATATGAGAGGAAGACACTTAAATTATCTAGGCTGCACATTTCATGTTTTTTTTCCCCATTGGTTAAGTGCCTCTTGACTAATATTTAAATACACAGTGGATTTCTGGCCCTTTTTTGCTGAAAATATTTCAAGCCTGCATAAACTAAAGCACTGCTGATGATCCCCTGTTGGGTGAAGAAAATAAACCCATATTTTTTGTCTGTGACTGACAAAGGTACTGTCTGTTTTACATACCCCATTTCGTTTTCAGTTTTAAGAAATTTGTTTGGCCTGGTGATTTTTGTTCTGTGTAAGAGGTAGACACAAATTATCTGGGCTGCGCATTTCACGTTTTTTTTTTTTTTTTTTTTTTTTGAAAAAAAATTTTATTAAAATTTGAATAAAGAAATATATTACATAAAGTATTCCATTTTTAATAATATTAAAAAACACAATCATTCTATATCTAACTAACAACATAACTATTTACAAATGATGTTCACATAAATGTCAAACTAAATTATTGGTTTGTTCATATGCAATCAATAATTTTCTAGCAAGTTTAGTAAATTTTCCCCCATATTAATTCTAGACATATTTCTATTAGTTCTTGACTTAATGGTCAAAAGTTCCAGACTGCAAACCTCAGTAAGAAGATTTTTAAATTCTTGAAACGTAGGGGAAGTTTCCGATTTCCAATTAATTGGTATAATTTTCCTTGCTACTGCTAAGATAGTCCATATTAATGTATATTTGGATTTTTTAACACGTTGATGTATTGGAGTGTTAAATATAATTAAAGATTTAGAAATCAAGAAGTTATCTGTAAATAAACCTTGAAGAAAACTATATCTTCCCAGTATTTTTTAGAAGACTGCAGTCATAGAACATATGAGACCAGTCAGCTTTCAATACTTCTTTGCATCTCCAACAATCATTGATGTTTTTATTAATTTTATTTAGAATGTGAGGTGTTATAAATGACCTATGCATATATTTCCAGGTGTAGAACTTCCACTTTAGGGAAGATGTAGTGTAGTAGGCTGATTCTAGTATATTTTGTTTGTCTTGATCTTTAGGAGCATAGTTAATAATTATATTGAAATATTCCCAATATTTATCAGTGTGAAAATTTGTATCATTTCTAAGTATTTTGTTTATGTGTGCTAATTTGTTTTTGTCAGTGTTTATATTTTGAATAAGCGTAGTCATAAATAAAATTATTTTAGGTAATGGATATATTAAATATAGGGGAATTGGATCCAAATTATTTATAATATATTGTCTACATTCCTGTATGTAAAGCCATGAGTTAGAGTCGAAGTCATATTCAAATTGTAGTTCCTCAACAAACTTTATCCTATCTTTGTCTATTAATTGACACCAATAAACAAGATGTTTCTCTTTGAATAATAGCATTTTTGCATTATCTGTCGTGGTTAATATTCCTTGAGTAAAAGCAATTGGAAAAAGAAGGAAAATCCATGTTTTGTAATTAGTGTATTTAAAAATAAAATTCCTAAATGTTTTAAGGATGAGTAGCAAATAATTTGATTTATTTAACTTATATGAATGTACTGTAAAGATATCTTTTAAAACCCACAAAATAGGATTATTTAACATTAGGGTTTTTTGAATGTTTAGTTTGTTAGAAGAGTCCCATGCTAACGAGATTAAATATTGTTTCCATTTAGAAGAATATGTGTTATCAATTAGAAAAGAGACTATGTTAATGATCGAGGATAGTGAATATAGTTCCAAGTTAGGAAATCTTATACCACCATTTGTCCAGTCATTTATATGATGTTGCAAAGCTATTCTGGATTTATTAGGATACCATAAAAATTTCAATAACAAAGAATTAAATCTTTTAATTATCATTTTAGAGGGAATTAATGAAAGTGATTGAATAATGTAAAGCATTTTAGGAAGAATAATCATTTTTATAATAGAAAGCCTTTCATCCATGGAAAAGACTAAATTATTCCATTTTTTTTATAGAATCTTGAATTTTACTTAAACAATTATTAAAATTTAATTGAATGATATATTTTATGTTATTGGTAATCATAATTCCTAAATATGTTATCTGATTATTTTGAGGTATAAGTTTTTTATACTTTTGTTGAATTGTGCTTTGTTTTAGATTAATAGGGATAATCTGGGTTTTATTGTTATTAAAACTTAAACCTGATATTTTTTGGAATTTATTAATATTTTAAATATGGCAGGAATAGATCTGTACTTTTTTCATACTGTTATCAGAATATCATCAGCAAATAATTGAATTTGAGATGAAGTATCTAAATTTAACCTACAACCTTCAATGCTTTCATCATCTCTTACCAAATTGGCCCATGGTTCCATGATCAATGTAAATAAAAGGGGGGGGGTAAAGGGCATCCCTGTTTAGTCCCTCTTGTAATAGGAATGTTTTCTGACATGACAGTGCCAATTTTGATATATGCCTGACTCCCTATATATAAGTTTGTTATAAGATTTATAAACTTATCTGAGAAATTCAACTCGTCTAGCAAAATAAATAAATAGTCCCAATTAACTGAATCAAAGGCACAATTTATATCTAAACCTATTAAAGTTAAAGTTTTATTAGAGGTTTTTGCTGAATCTATCAAAGTAATTGTTGTTCTTATATTGTCATAAGTAGTTCTATTTACAATAAAACCTGTTTGATCATCATTTACTAGTGATGGCAAAACACTTTTTAATCTCTCAGCGTATATGGACAAAAACATCTTATAATCTATGTTTAATAAAGAAATTGGTCTGTATGAAGAACACTTAGTAGGATCTCTGTTTGATTTGATTATTGGTGAGATAAAGGTATATTTCCAAGAAGGGGGTATGAATGTGATGCTTTGGGAAATATTAAATACTTTATGCAGAATATTTAAAGCAGATTTTAGGTAATAATGTATATAATTCTGGGATAATGCCATCATTCCCGGGGGCTTTGTGTAATTTAAGTTTTGTTATCTGGTTTTGTATATCTTGTAAAGAAATGGGTTTATCTATATTATTAGTTTGATTTCTTGATAATCTATATTTAGTATACTTTGTTATAAATGTCTTAATCAAATATTTTGAATCCGTTATCTGGGAGTTCTGATTTATCTTATGAAAGAATTCTTTGAATTCCAGTAAAATATTGTGTATATTAGACACAAGTTCCTTCTTTTTTGGGGAATAGATCTCCTTAATATGATTAAATTTATTGTCTTTTCATTTTATTTGCTAAGATATTTAAAGATCTAGGGTTCGTTGAGAAGGTTATAAATATAACTTTCTCTATTCTGATTTTTGTTTTATGGTTTTAGATCTCCAGGAATTTTGTATTTAGTTTACTTATTTCTTTCTCTTTGTTTTGTCTATCAGTAATACTATCTAAATTAAGTTTTAGCTTGTCTAATTTACCTTGTAGATCTAATCATTCTTTGTCCCAGGATTTCCTTTTATTATTATACCACGAGAGAATTTTCCCATATAAGAAGGCTTTTAAGGCATCCCAAATATAAACTTCTGAAATATTATTAGTATTATTTAATGTGATAAAGTCTTGTATCTCTAAGAGTAAAAATTCTTTAAATTCTTTCAAATTAGTAATATATGCTGGTATTCTTTTAATCATAACAGTGTGATTTGTTTTGATTAGTAGTTCAAAAGTTTTTGAGTTGTGATCAGACAAGGGACATGAAATAACCTTTACTTTAATTAAATCATCTGTTAATTCTTTTGATATTAGAATTTTATCTATTCTGGAGTTTGTTTTATGTCTATGGGAATATTGAGGGAATGGAAGTGAATCTACATCTGCAAAGTTATTTATATCTTTTAAAATAAATGATTGCATAAAGTCCAACAGTAATTTAGCTGAAGTTGAAATTTTTCTTTTTGCTGAGGAGTTAGTATCTACATCACTTAATATACAATTAAAATCACCTGCTATAATTAAATTACCTTTAGCAAGACTATTTTATTTAAATGCAATTTGACAGTGTTTGAACCAATACCTGGAATCCAATATATGTTTATTAAAGTATATATTTTTTATTTAGTTCTATTGTGACTGAGCAAAACATACCTTTGTTATCTTTGTATGTTTCTAGTATTGTAGGCATGGGGAGTGTTTTATTTCATAAAATAGCTACTCCTCTTGTCTTTTCACTATGTTCTGAACTTGTTAAGATTGAATAATATATGGTATTTAACTTATCAATATCTGTGGATATTAGATGTTTTTCTTGTAAAAAGACAAGATGTGATTTATGTATTTTAATATATTTGAGCAAACTTCCTCTCTTGCAAGGATTATTTAGACCATTAATATTTATTGAAATACCCTTTAAAAGAAAAATTTCTATTGTGTGTTATAAATATATACAAGGTAAATCATTTGTATTCCTCTCTGGTAAGCACTAATGCTAGAAAACATACTTATCAAATCATAGACATATTGAAGAGTTTCAAAATATGTTGCTATTGTGAACGTCATAAAAAAATAACATAACATTGTAACAAAACATTAATATAACAAGTCTACCAAAACCCTTCCTGGAGTTATATACTCCTAATTCGAGTAGCATATACCACTCAAATTATCCTCCTAACAAATAGCAACAATAACTCAGCTACTGTCAAAAAGTGTTATTTTCTGTAAGAAAGGAAAAAAAACTGTACATATTCTTCACTGTTTCCTTCCCTCTATCCCCCTTTCCCTTTTAAACTATTCATTAAATTAATTACAACAGACAGGAAACATAATTAAAACTATTCATAAACTGTTTAACAATCACAGAATTACAGATAGGGTTGTTATAAAACATATGCTAGCATTTCTTTTTCTTATATGACATTTAGTAATTTTGTATATGTGAAGTTTATATGAAGTACATTAACAATCAATGAATGTTTCATAGTATGTATTTATGTTATTTAGTATGCTTTAGCACTGTATATAAAGTTATGTGATATATTGTAGTTTTTATATTAACTATACTTACAAATGCAGGTAGGGGGTTACAAAATGAAGATTATTGTGTATTAATATGTTTTATGTATGTGTTTATATGTATGAAAGTGTTTAAACTGTTTATTTGTGTTTATATACTTATTTGCGGTGAAACCGCGGTTCGACATTCTAAAAAAAGACAGTGTAACTATCCTATAAGGTTAAAGTTCATAAAAAATGTGTCGCACAGTCAAGAATGATGACATCAGGATGTTTCTTCTTCCTATAATGAACGGAGCTTCTCGAGCTGGATTTCAAAGCTGTTCTGAGTAAAGCGGGAACAAATAATGCCTGAATTCTTTTTTTTTAAGTCTCTTGAGTCCGCGTGGAACAACTGTCAAAACTGGTATGTGGGAAAAAAAAAAAAAAAAAAAAAAGGAAAGTGCACAAGTCTCTCAGGGGTTATCACCAAGATGTTAAAATGTAGATGCATCATTTAATGACTATTCGTGTATTGTATGTTCAATCGCTAAAGTAATAATTATTAAACAGAAACAGTCCCATTAATCTTGCATAGATATTAGTAATACATTAGGTTCAGATTGCTTTCTACATACATCCTAGCCCTGAAAGCTTAACACTGTTCGCAATTACATTAACGTCCACAATCAGATCTCTCTATTTCACACAAAATCATACGAACAGCTTTCATTTCCCCTTCTTTCATTTAAACCAGATGAACATTTTCAATAGTATTCTTATTAAATTTTTAAACACATTCAAAATACATAACCATATTTATGCTAACAGGACATGAACACACATATATATTTAGTAAAGTAAAAAAAGGGAGAAGAGAATGTTACACTTATATGTGATTGCAACTGTGAAATTACTTTAAAGTCTTATGTTTAGATTTAAAGTTTCATATTAATGGTGCAAATCTTTATTTCTTTAGCTTCTTTTTTTTGACTGACTTCCAGTTGTCATTTTCAGCTAACCTTTTAAGACTTGCACTTGCCCATTCCATATCTTTTAGCTTTTCAATGATTTTGTTAGAGTTAACAAAATTAAGGGCTGTATCTAAATTATCAAAAGGTTTGATACCATCCTGTAGAAAAATTTTTAATCTGGCTGGGAATAAAAGATGAGTTTTTATTTGTGCCTTTTTAAGTTCTTTGATTAAAGGTAGGAAAAGTTTTCTTTTTGCTATTACTGTTGAAGAGTAATCATTATCGAAACGAGTGATGTTGTCATTTAATTTAATCGGAGCTTTTGCCCAGGCTGTTTTTAGCACCGGTTCTTTGTCATATGAAGATAAGAATTTTACAATTACAGATTTAGGAGAGTTATTCCTACTTGTTTTAGATGAAGCAAAAGATCTGTGCACCCTTTCAATACCATATGACAAGGCTTCTGGTAGGTCTAGTACTTTTTGGATCCACGTTGTCAGGAACTTTGACATATTGTTTCCCTCTATGTTTTCTGGTAAGCCAAATATTCTAATGTTGTTCCTTCGAGACCGGTTTTCTAAATCATCCACTTTGGATTGTAGGTATGTATTTTGCTTTATTAGAAAGTCTATGTTAGTCTCATCTTTATGTACTCTACTGTCAATGTCATTTAGTGCCAATTCAATACCTGAGATTTTTGTAACTGCAGATCTTCATTTATCTTTTCCATCTGTTTAGTGCAGTCTTGTTTAAAGATATCAATCTTTAAATACCATTTTATCTATTTTGTTAGATAGTTCTTGTACAGTAATGAGTAAAGAGTGTAAGTCCTTCTTTAGAGAAGATTCTTGATGTACTGCTTTTGATGTAGCCATTCTGTTGTCAGTGAAGATAGATAAAGTATCCAAAGTATTCCTGACAGGAAAAAATCAATATTTCTTCAGAATTTTTATATGTAGTCGTAGAACTAGATGAGAGGAATTTATTACTGAAGACTGTAAGTTCCTCCAATAAGATTTACTATAAAAATACTGTCATATAAATTCTAAACTGACAGAGCTGGACAATTGCTGCTATTCAGAGCCCATCTTGGCCACGCCCCCCTTCACATGTTTTTTGATTAATTGTTTCTTGAGTGATACTTAAATACACAGTGAATGCCTGGCTCTTTGTCTTTTGCTGAAACGATTTCAAGCCTGCATAAACTAAAGCACCGCTGGTGATTCCCTGCTGGGGGAGAAAAGTAAACCTATATATTTTTGTCTGTTACTGATAGAGCTGCTTTCTGTTTTACCTACTCCATTTTATTTTCTGTTTTAAGAAATCTGCATGGCCTGTTGTTTTTGTTCTGTGTGAGAGATAGACACTTAAATGATCTAGGCAGCTTATTTTGCACGTTTTTTTATTGGTTAATTGTCTTAAATACATAGTGAATTTCTGACCTTGTTTTTTGCTGAAAAGATTTCAACCCTGTATAAACTAAAGCACTGCTGGTGATTCCCTACTAGTGTTTCCCACCCACTCTCCCCTTTGTTGGCATGCTTTTTAACACTGATGATTTTAAGCTGCTCATGACAACTGTAAATTGAGCTTAATAAGCTCCCCTTTCTACACTGCTGTTGATAATACTGAAATATTTATTTGCCTTTCCTTGTGCTTGTAATGAAAAAGTGCATTTTGGCTCTCGTTGCCTGTTCTAATGATTTACTTGATATGAATTCATTTTCTAGCTAGCTGTCAGATAAAGTAGTGTATTCTTACACTCTAGCAAGCACTTGTTTTTACATCAAGAGGTCAGTGCACTGGGAGAGGTAGCCCGGTCTATTTAGGTTGGGGAAACACTTCAGATTTCTACATCAAGAAAATAAGTATATGTTGTATCTCTAGTTGTTGTTTGTCTTTTCACATTTTTCCGGTTAGGGGTTGCCACAGCAGAACTCCGGTCCACTAATGATTGGCAGTAGATTTTTTATGGTGCTGAGTTGCCAGCCTGATGGCCAACCTTCAGCGAAGGCACGTCCATTCATGCATGTCTTTCGGAGGCCATTCGGCTGCAGGGAGAACATGCAGCCTCCACACAGAAGGCACTCCAGCCATAAATCGAACAGGAGAACCTCTTGCTGTGAGGCAACAACGGTACTGCTGTACCACCGCGTCTTATCTCTAGTGCACTTTTTAAATCACATTATACCTGATCACTGCATTTTGTCTGCTTTTATTACTGTTGTGACTGCATATTTTCTGCACTTGTTTTCAACTGTATTTTCAGCCTAGATAGCATAGTCTAGATTCTGACCTGCTGAGACTAGCCTGTTTCTATCATACTCGAGCACTAAGATAGCCATCTTATATTAAGAAAGGCTGCCCTGCACCATTGT
This sequence comes from Protopterus annectens, assembly GCF_019279795.1. NCBI lineage: Eukaryota > Metazoa > Chordata > Ceratodontiformes > Protopteridae > Protopterus > Protopterus annectens. Next base: position 186,423,776 of record NC_056743.1, read on the forward strand.
GGGAAAAGAGTGTGGATCCAGCCTTGTTTGAGTTGGAGATTGCTGGAGGAAGGTTCATTGTGTACTTTCCTATTGTAGATAACCATAAAACTATTTAATTCTGCCTGTATTTAATTCTCACATTTCCTAGTCACTGAGCATCAAGCAATGGGGGTTAGTAGTGCCCTGTATGGATACAACCGCCTTGAAACAATTTTTTCCTAGACAACTGTTAGTGGAACCTTCACAAGCCTCTCTCTATTGCACTAAAGGCAACTTAGTTCTGCACTGAGCAGTGTTGCCACACCTATCATCCGCAACCCTCAGTTTAACAATTCTTGATAGCCCTAGCATAAAAAGTGATCAATCTAGCCCACTCCTTTCCTAACAGCTTGATAGACCCTGTGCAAAACTGGTCAGTCCTACCCACTCCTTTCCCTAATAGCTCATATGGTAAAAGCCTGCTGTAACGGACAGGCAGTTTACCATCATTTCTCTGGCCAGCTGCCTCACATGGGAATAATGAGGCAATGTATTACTTGCCTCATGTATACTGATGGCCATTTTCTCCTACAACAAACAAATAACCTATGTGAGATATATAAATATGCTATGAAATTGGAATTGCTTCTCTCATGTAATATCAAAACAGATACCAAAGAGGTTGCCAGTACACACTCTTCACCTCTCAAACAAACTAAAGACACAAAACATAGACCTAGATATGTGGAGGTACTCACTAGAAGTCTGCTAAAAGTTCAGAGACCTCCCAAATGTAAACAAAGTACGCACACTGTTACGCAAATAAACCACTACACATAATAACACATACAAATGTGTTTCAACAAATAAGCCCCTAAGGCAAAACATCAATAAACCAAATGTGCTGGTCATAGGTGACTCCATAGTGATACACACACATGCTCCTCTCACCAGGCTGGACAAGGAAAAGGTCACTGTCAGCTGCCTGTCAGGTGCCAGGATCTGTCAGATCATGCATGCACTCAAGTCACTCAACAAGTACCGTTATGACTTGGTCATAGTTGATGCTGGGGTGAATGACTTGAAACATGCCTCTATAGACTGTATGAAAGGAGACATGACTGAAATTACAGATTATGTGACCCAGGCAGGTAGAACCTTAGCTGTAAGCAGCATTCTACCTTCTTCCAGAATGATGCCACAGTAGAAACAAAAAAAAAATGATCAACTTCAACAACTGGCTTATCTTCTTGTGTCAGCCAAGTATATGTCAGCCTGGGATAACATGATTGAAAGGCCATAGTGCTTTACCAGAGATGGTCTGCCCCTGTCTCCTCTTGGCTTTCAGATACTGGCAAACACACTTGTCTCCCCCATAGTGCCTTTTTTAGGCAATATCAAAACAACAAAATTCCCTATGTAACAAAATCCATCCAAGGCAAACACAAGGTTCTGCTGCTTAATGGTAGAAGTCTGAACATGAAGCTGCAATTTATGGAAGCACTCTTCACCTTGGAAGACGCTGACCTCTGTGCTATCACTGAGACTTTGTTTGAGGCCACATAGAGCACCCTGGCTGTACAATACTATAATGCCTTCCACACCTTCAGACCTGAAAATGAGCATGAAAGAACCAAAGGTGGAGGGGTATCCATCTTCATTAAATAAAAGCACACCTAGAATGAACTACTCCATATCCAATTAACTCTACAAAATATCCCACCACATTTTTTCTAGCTATAGTTACCCCACCATGAACCAAGAAAAGCACACCACTTACCTGGACTTACTGGAATCACTCTCCATACAGCCCAGCATCTTAGTCATGGGTGATTTCAACTATATTTCTATCAACTGGGTGACATATGAGCATAAACACACTCACCCAGAGGTTCCTGGACGTTTTTAATTTAAATGCTCTGGAATAGATAGTATACACCCTCATGAGGGGCTCAGATATCTTAGACATAGTACTCACCAACATGGGGAGTCACTGCACTCCTGCATGTGTGATGCTGTGATGCCTTCCCTGGTAAGATTGCATCATAAAACTCTAATTTGAAGTAACAATTGGACTTGACAGCCCCACAGGATCAAAATAACTTAAGAACTTTTCCAAAGCTAACTTCAGACTACTATTAACAGATGACATAACAATGTTATACCCCCGTAGTCAGAGATAACAATGGCTCCTATGTAGGGGTGTACTCAGATGCCCTGTACAAACACTTAAGCAGCTGTACAGACTTGGCTGTACCTGACCGGATCAGAACCAGGTTCTCCAGTAAAAACAAGCCAACCTGATGGATCTCAAGTATACACAGGTTATATAACAAGAGGAAGAAACTGATATCTAAGAAAAACCTCCTCAGCTTGAACAAGTAAGTCAGAAAGCTTGTGAAATCCTCTAAAGGTAAGTATGAATCTAAAATGTGTTCAGGTGCCTAGGCAGTCAGACATTTCTCTTGTGGTATACTTGGTTGGGGACACGTGGCTGAAGTAACATTCAGCTGCACAGAAGTATGGCTGTTTGCAAATTCCCTGTGGGCAAAGAGAAGCACCCTGCCATACCCACAGCTTTAGTAACCAATTGCATGGAGGCTGAAGAAGTAATGAGTGTTCTGCTCAGTGTACAGTGCATGTTTATGCAACTACATCATGTAGAAGTGTGTTATAGCATGGAGGAAATCCTGCATGCTACTGTAGTCACATTTATGCTCTAGTATGCATTTTAGGTAATGTTCCCTAGAAACTGTGAAGGGGTAGTGGTCCACACACACACCAATAATAAAAGCACTGCCCATTATGCACTACATATTTTACTGCCACTGACATGCCCATTGGCCAGCCTACTGCTGATGTCTGCCATACTGCCTTGGGGCCGTGGACATTATTTTCTCCCTGTGCATTTGGTTACTGAAGTTGTGGGCATAGCATCACATTCTTCTTTTCCCACAGGGAATTTGCAAACAGCCATATTACTCTGTCACTTCAGTGATGTGTGCCCAACCAAATGTCCCACATGGAAAAGACTCTCTACCTAGGTGTCTGAACCCATCTAAAATAGCTTCCCTAGCTAAGGAAAATCATAAGGCATTTTAATTACATCTGAAACCTAAAAGGGAATGACCAGCATTGTGCACAACTGGTATAGATGGTACCACTCATACTACACATGAGGAAACTGACAACCTGCTAGCTGACAGATGTAGTGCAAACGTCACCCCATGGTCCCACCGCCCATAACCCAAAACATACCAATCACCAGCCCTCTGCCTAGTATCTCTAGAGATCTGGTCTTATCTGCACTATCCAAGGCTACAAACATGGCCTAGGATGCTGACTGAGCAATTTAAAAGAGGACCTAGCAGACCCACTAAGCTATCTCTTTCACCATAGCCTGAGAGCTGCCTTTGTTCCAGCAGAGTGGAGAACAGCAACAGTAATTCTCTTGCACAAAGGAGGGCCATCAATAGACCCCAGGAGCTAGAGATCCAGAAGTCTAACAAGCCTCATCTGCAAGGCCATGGAAAGAATCATCATGGACCTCATCAGCAAGGACATAGGTGACCTTCACACTCTAGCCCCTACCCAGTTTGGCTTTATTAAGGGTAGATCATGTTTGTTTATCAAAACCTAGCACATTAAGAAAGTCAACAGGGCCCTGGATGAAGGTAAGACAGTGCATACCTCCTCTTTTGACTTAGCCAAGGCTTTTGACACAACCCCTCACCTGGGTATCATTGAAAAACTCTCATAGTTAGGGAGAGCAATGTGGAAGAAAGATACCCAGGCAGTTCAAATAGTATTAAGAGCAACGCTTCTTATGAAAAAAACAATCTACAATCATATTTAGATATGTTACCAATACATGTAACTCCATACAAATTGCAGAAGGCACATTGCAGGTGCTGTGAAGAGTACTTCTAGCTGACATCAAACATTGAAACAGCACTAATTTCATGAACTTTAATCATACTTTGACTTAAGAATAGGGTCCATTCCCATCATGGTATTAGAAACCCAAAGATTTGGAGAAATGAAAAAGCGAGAAACCTTATAAAAGTGCTGAATGTACCAAGTGTTTTGCATGGAATAAAACCTTATAACCCATCAGCAAATTCACACTGGATCTACAATAAAACATGAGCAAATGTGAATAAAACTTAGCAAGGAATATTTTAGAAGACTTAAATGAATCCTGAAAATAGTGTTGACATGTAGGAACAAAATTCAAGCAATAAACCAATTTGCTCTTTCTGTCCTAACTTACACTTTTGGAGTCATTGACTGGCCACAAAAGGTGTTGGATAGATTAGACACGAAAATAAGAAGGATGTTTCACACTCATCAAATGATTTATAAAAATCACTGCATACTAAGATTATATATTCCCCATTCCGAAGGAGGTATGGGCCTCCTTCAAATTGATTACATGTACAGATCTGCAATTGTGGGACTGCATACATATCTGCTGACCTCACAAGATCCAAATATAGTGAAGGTTTTGAAACATGGGTCTTCTCCTGTTTGGTATCTACTTTGCTGAAGTGCAGGCCAACACAGAAGGTCTTTGGCTAACAAAGTTTGCAGATGACTGCAAACTAGGAGCCATAATCGAAACTCCTAACGATGTGGAAAAACTACAAAAGGGCCTCACAGACAGATACCTGGTGTCAAAGCCATGGCCTGAAGCTCAATGCCAAAAAGTGTATCGTCATCTCCTTTGGTAAAAACTTTGTACCCATGAACTACCACATAGCTGGTAGTCTACTTAATGCCAAAAATGTGATGAGACCTTGGGACACAGGTGGACAGTAGACTTTCCTTTGATAATCACATCGCCACAGTGGTCAGGAAATCCTTCTACGTGGCTCATCTCATCACAAAAGGATTCTCATCCAGAAAAAAAGAGGTCATCGTTCCCCTCTACTCATCACTCATTAGACCCATTATAGAGTACAATGCCCCTTTTGGTATGTACCTCACAAGGCATCTACAACAACTGGAAAGACCACAGAAATACCTCACAAAGAGGATTACTGGCCTCAAACAGATGCCCTATGCAGACCATCTCAAAAAACTACAGCTTTACTCCATCGCATATCACCTACTCAGGGGCGATCTCTGCCTAACATACAAAGCTATGTCAAACCCAGAGCTGTTGGACATGCTCTACTTAAAGAAATCCCAATCCCTCCGAGCTACACGCTCTAGGGACCTAAACCTTGTCACCACAATAAACAGAACATGCTGGAGGGATAGATTCCTGTCCCAGAGACTTCCCATACTCTGGAACAGACTACCTATCTATGTCAAACAGAGCTTCTCATTAGCACGCTTCAAGAAAAATCTTGATGATTGGATGGGAAATGGGAAATTCACCCCAGGGATCACTTCTGTGGCTCTGCTCGACAGGGGCACACTAAAATAATTTTCTTGGGTGGTGAAAACCAGGGTACATTTTTTGGCTAGGCTTGTATGGGCCTTAGGGCCGATAGCCTAGTACCTACCTATGAACCTATGAGGAGAATAAATCCAAGACTACTTCCCTATTTAGTCTAGCAGAAGCATATTTGTGTCAAGCGAGAATGGAAATCAAAGCAGAAGTAGAAAAAAATCAGGCAGCAACTGAATGTGCAAAAAAAAAAGAAAGAATATATGGTGAAGGTTCAGATGAGAAGGCAAGAAATGTGGAAAATTCATAAATATAGCTAGAAGTACAGAAAACTCCTGGAAGAACCTTATGTTGATCAGGATCGAAGAACTGAATGATTAAGGAAAGACTAATTCGAACCAAAAGATGAAAGGTTAATATTGGCGGCTCAAAACAGTGGGCTACACTCATGTTGATTTGCAAAGTTCATTGAACATGTGGGAGAAACAGACAAACATAGGTTTTGTAAAACAGAATTGGAAACAGTCACACACCTTGCTGCTGGTTGTTATATATTAATGGCAGGAGGACTGTATACTGAAAGGCATAATAATGTGGCAGGACTGTTGCACTGGGGATTGTGCAAACATTGTAATGCTGAAGTAGCCAAAAAATACTGGAAATATGAGCCACAAAGCATCATAGAAAATTATAATGTCTACATCACATAGGATCAGCCATTGCCAACAGTTCAAAAGATGGATGCGAGAAAACCAGATTGAAACAATACTAATTTCATGAACTTTAATCATACTTTGAATTCAGAATGGGGTCTATTCCCATCACGGTATTAAAAACGCAAAAGATTTGGAAAATTAAATTAGGGATTAACCCTTACGTCACTGCATGAATAGCCTTTTGGCTCATTGACAGAACACATGTTGTCAAGGTTGGTGACTCCACCTCTACTAGTAGACCAATCATCAGTGGTGTACCACAAGATTCTGTGCAGGGTCCTTTACTGGCCAAACTCTACTTCTCTGACATCCAGGCTAACTTAGACAGCCTTTGGCTTACAAAGTTCACTGATGATTGCAAATTGGGTGGAACTATTGAGTCACCCCAATGATGTTAGCATACTACAGGAAGGGCTAACACAGACAAATGACTGGTGCCAAAGCCATGGTCTAAAACTAAATGCAAAAATAGTGCATTATTATTTCCTTTGGTAAAGTAATATTGCCCACTAACTACAGTATTGACAACACCTCACTAATCTCAAACCCAGTAGTGCAAGACCTAGCAACACAAGTAGATAGCAATCTGAACTTTGATTTCCAAGTTTCCTCCGTGGAGAGGAAAACATTCTACACTGACCACCTCGTAAGTAAGGGCATAATATCTAGGTCTAAAGATGTTATAGTTCCACTGTACTAGACAATCATCAGACCACTAATAGAGTACAGTGCCCCGTATGCATGTACATCAACAGACACCTGCAGCATATAGAGGGAACACAGAGTTTCCACACCAAGAAAATACAGGACCTCCAAACCATGATGTACATAAATAGACTAAAAGCCCTATCACTGTACTCTGTATTGGATAGGCTGTAGAGAGAAGACTTGTGCCTGGCCTACAGGCCAGTCTCCAACCCTGCCTGATGGATATGCTTCACATATACAAATCTAACGGCACAAGAGTCACTCACTCTAGGGATGTTAACCTAGCCTGTGACATTAACAGAACATGCTGGAGAGACAAATATGTCTTCCAGAGACAGACGCTCCTCTGGAACAAACTTCCAATTCATGTGAAGCAGAGCTCCTCACTAACCTTATTCAAACGCAGCCTTGACAATTGGATGTGAGACTGCAAATTCACCCCAGGAGTGGCACCCATGTCACTCATGAACAAGGGGAGTCAGTGTTGACCATAGACTGCAAAATACGTTCACTTAGTAAGGACATATGGGGCAAATAGAGATTAACATGGCTAGGCTTGTAACTGCTCTAGGGCTGCTAGTCTAGTAACCTCCTATGAACCTATATGTATAGCACTGATGTACATACTTTATATGTGTCCCATTGCTATTACTTTAACATGCATTGAATTTATTGGTATTCATCACTATCACACTTTTTACACTTTTCCCACACTTAAAAAAAAAAATGGACCTTCATACCCACACAATCAAGTCTCATCTCATGTTTTCTACCCAATCATTCACCAGTTAGCTGGTCAAGGCCAAGCTGCCAGCTGCAGCAAGACTGAGGCCAAGGTATGCCATCATTTTCAGGATTATTTTTTTATATTGCTCAGCTTTGATCCACCCTGAACATTCTACAATGCAATCAGTGAAGAACTATGCAAATGAAATGCTGGCATGTTTTTCTTTATTTTCTTGCAGGGCTGAATCTCACGGCCTCCACTGTGAGTTGTAACACTACTGCAACCCCCAACACTCCCTGCCCCCAGACATGCAAGCCTGTAAAATGCCACTCATTCCTATCAAAATCAGATGGCTGCTCAGGGACTTGGTCCACTAATCAAAACTGGGTTTTCTGTGTTACAGCCATGGCTTTTTCCACAGCTTTTATTGTACTCTTTCTCACTGACAGTACAACACTTTGTTACTATTCATTTTATAAACTGGTATGTGGCTTATACTTAACTTCTAGATGGCCAGTCAGACTGTTGTCAACTCCCAACCTATTTCTCATTGTTTTTCAACTCAAACCACTTTGCCTGCAGAAGAAGCACTCTTCTCATCCTGACTTTCCTCAGGACCCATTACAGCATCCAGTGTTGGTGATGTGCAGATGTGTGAGTTATCAAATCAGCAGGATTGAGTTGTAGGGTGATTCAGCGCAGCTCAACCAGCACTGACAGAACTGTGTGTTTGTGTGTAATTTCTGAAGGAGTGCTTAAATCTATATGTATCCTTTCATGCTGCTAAGTCTTCATAAAATTATCTATACAGGAGCTATATCAGCTTTGTGGTTCTCATTTTAGTATGTCTGAGTCTCACAAACAATACCAAGTGTAATAAAACAACAGTACAATTCAACAAAGATAAAGATGCAATTTAAGCCTGTTACTCAGAAGATGGAAACAAAATAACAGACTAAGTACATTTTCTTTCATACATACAGTTTACATGCTTTTAATTTGACAAAACAATACAATGTGTTCATTCATTCTTTCACTCACTGAGACGCACTTTATTCAATTCATTATTGTTTTGGAGTCAAAGCATTTCCTATCATTCAGTAGGTAGCATCAAATAATAATGCCTGTCAGGGTGGGCATTAGAAAGAAATAACAGATTGCCAAGGTTTGTTGTTTTGGCCTAATACTTCAGGTAGAGGGCCTAATACTTCAGGTAGAGGGCCTAATACTTCAGGTAGGGGGCCTTCCCAGCATGGGAAGGTCCATTATTTCCATGTATCACCAACCCATTATTGCACGTGCAAAACAGACAATCTGCTCTTGTATTTGTGTTTTATTACAAGTGTGTGTGTGCTTATATGTCGATATATATATACACACACACACACACACACACACACACACACACACACACATATATTCTTTCTTTTGATGTAATATAGTTAGTTCCCTTGACTATTGTTTAAAAGTTGGTGGAGAATATGTAACTGTATACAAAATACAGTGTGCTCAGCAATTACTGCCAATTAATTGACTGTGTACATTACAGATGACTGATTGTGATTAAATGAACAAATGCATAAATAAGAGTCATGACAATGTATTTTAGTGCACTGCTGTCATGATCTATACATTGAAAATGGTTACTACTCCCACCCTGCCTGTCCAAACACACACACACACTGAAGAACTTTGTGAAAACTCAGATGGAGACAGTTGAAGATGGGAGATTTACATTATGTACAAAATATATCACTGTAACTGCGGTGGTGGTGCTGCGGTAGCATTGTTGCCTCACAGTTAGACGTTGCCCGTTCGATTCTCAGTTAGAGTGTCTTCTGTGTAGCGACATGCGTGAATGGGCGTTCTTTCATTGAAGGTTGTGCGTTAGGCCTGGCAAGCCAGTACGTAAAAATCTACTTCCAATCATTAGCGGACCGGAGTTCCGCTGTGGCGACCCCTAACCGGGAAAAGCCGAAAAACACAAACAAACAAGCAAACAAAATATATTACTATCAGAAAGCACTGATGAGTCAAGCGCTATCAGGAAGTAATGCCAATAGCTGCAGCACCACTGTGCCCCAGGGCATGAAAACTGTTCTTCATTAAAGGTTTATAAAATTAATTGTACTTAACGTAATTATTATTTTTACCAGTTGTACAAGTGCACAATTAAACCTACACTCTATCTTAATTTGCTTGGCAAAAAGTTGTGAATAATCTTAAAATTAACGTTTCTGTGACAGTGCTATGAAAGACATGAATTTAACATATAATTTACAGTCATAATTCTTGCCAAGTAGAGACCTACCCAATGTACCGTCCCTCCTTTAATTAACACAATGAATTGAGGTCACTGCAACTAGGGGGTATGGAGAGTTCACCTTTTCTGGAATCAAAGCTTCAGTGCAATTTCATATTTGATGCTGTTCATACTCATGACATTCACAGTGAATTAATATTTCTAAAATGAAAGATACAGCAAGATGTTGTCTGCTTGAAAGTCTATAGTATAGCATTGTTTACAAAATGATGGCCAAATGCCATTTTATGTTTTTGTTTAAATAGTCAAAAATAACTCAATTTCTTCCTCTTTTTTTTTTTTTTTTTGGTCCGCTTCTGAAATTTTACTGGCTTAGTTCCTGAGTGTCCCACATCCACACCAGGTCTACCAGCTAATCTTCTACTCACCTGAGATGCTCCGGTACTGCTGGTACCAGACATGGATCCGAAGGGCATCTCTGCAGCCATCTTTTTTTTTTATCGTAAACACTACCCTCTCTCCCCCTTCCTCATGGTGACATTGTAATGTGTGTGTGGGGGGGATGTGCACTGAGGAAGTTGCGGCATATTGTCCACCTGCATGGCAGCTCAACCAGATCCACCCTCCATCCTCTCAACAACATCCCCAATCTCCACCAGGTATCATTGCAGGAGATGCCCATGTCACCACCTCGCCATGGTAGACCCATCCATCCCTCCCATCGCTGCCACTCTGTCAGTCACCTGAGCTGCTAATTGAACCCAGATTGCCTGAGACATAGTCAGGGCTTTATTCCTCTAGGCCACTGGAGTGGCCTATTTCCACCTATTACTTTTGAAACAGATGTGACTATCTCTGTATTGGCATATGACATGACTATCCCCATAACACAGGTGAGCACAAGTCCAAAAAATGTTTAGAGCACAATCGCCTAGAAAATTCATTTTTTTTATTTATATCAAAACTTTTTATTTCATTATCAGTGAAAGCAAAAAGTAATGCATTTTTGCAAGAAATACAACATGCTTTTACATTTTCTAAACTACTGAATTCAAATATGCAGGTTGGACTGTAAAGTGTTTATCCTTCCTGAACAACTGTTTATCACCTACCATACATATAAATATATATATATATATATATATATATATATATATATATATATATATATATATATATGTTATATGTGTGTGTGTGTGTGTGTATGTGTTTAGTATCATTTAACTGGATCAGACAACAGTGAATTGCAGTTATGTCGAAACAAAACCTCAAAACTGAAAATAAGGAACAAAAATAAACTCGAAGTGTGGTGACTGTAAATGTCGACTGCGACATTTTTGAACAGTCACCACACTTCCGGGGACACCATTACTGTGCGTTGCATAGTAAACAGCATGTTTGCAGGGGGGCAAGCCCCCCTGCACCCCCACACCCCCTGCTATTTAAATATAATAACTCCAGGATCGCACTATAGTGAGGAAAGGGTGCATTTCTCGATCTCCACTATAGTGCGATCTGCACTGAAATGTCGGAACTGACAACAGCAAATGGTGTATTAGATTCACTGTTGTCAGTTCCGATATATTTTTGAGCTTTTGATTCAGTGACAGCCAGATTCGAAATTTTGTCAGTCACACGAACTGCGATCGACAAAATGATAGTAAACCTATACAGTTGTGTGCGTGCACACATATACATGCAGGTTTGTTTAACACGTAGTGCACTGATCAGCACTCAGCACTGACCACTTTCAGACAAAGTTTGGGGAAAGTAATTCACAGCAGGAACATGAAATAGAGAGTTTACAGAATTCTACTATATTTTACAAAGTTGCACAAGTCTTTATATGAAGTTAAGACAGTACGCAGATTTTAATTTTTTTCTCCAGAAGAGCAGATCAGAAATGGTGAATTAGTTGGTGTAGGAACAGACAGTAGAACACTGACATGCATCTATGTAAAATATTTTGTGTGGTTGTGTGTGCTATTATAATAGCAAATTACTATACAAATGAAATCTCAACTAAAATAATATGCAAGTGAGACCTGGTATGTTAAATTAGTTTCATTGCATACTAAAGAGTTGGCAGCATACTGTTGTAATGCAAGATGACATCCCAAAAGTGCACATCTTAAAGAACAACACATTATAGAACTACACTGAGTACTGAAGTGGGGGTCTTATTAATTAATCAATTAGTAAAATAACCAATGTTATGTATCTTGAGTAGCAGTTTAGCATCTGTCCCTTCTTGCTTGTTCCATTTTTGCATTGCTTACACATGTTTAGATAATGTTGTATGACTTTCTTTGTGTCTCTTTCATTTCCATTGATTCTACATTATTACTGTTGTTCCAGATTTTTTTACTTTTGAGATGTACTAATCTGTATTAAGTAAAAACTGACATGGTTAGTGAATTGCTGTACTTGTACCAATTCCATTTCTTCTTCTATGTGTCTTTCTTCATTATTTCTCTTACGCACAGCTGTATTTCTGCACTGTCAAACACATGGTGTTCCAGCTTTCTCCATTTCCACTTTACTGGGAAAAAAAAATACTGAAAAAAGGAATTCCAAGCTTGCTTCCCCCCTTTCCTGTGGCAAGTCTTGTCCAGCTGCAGATTTGCTGTGTCCAGGACTGTTTGTAAGCTCCTGAGACCCCCCCCCCCACTTAAATAGGGTTAAACTACTCCTGGCGCCATAAAGTCTGCTCTTCATATTTTCCCTTGCAACTAGCCAGCTTTTTAGTTTTAGCACTCAAATCTGTTTCTTCAGCACTTGTTCAGAACTCATTGTAAGCACTAAATAAGCTACAAATTACTACAGCACACAACTTTCCTCACTTGTCTAGAGGAAAACAGTTTTTAGTACTTAATAAATAAGCACCTATCCAGGCATGTCTAAAAGTCAGCTCCCGGTGTTTTCTTCAGTCTACCTGATGAATCTGGGCATCTTGGGACAATGCAGCAATTGCCTCATGTACACAGAAAACCCTCACCTCCTACCACCCAACACTACAACCTGTGACAGTTGCACTTACATAGCCAAACTGGAAGCAAAGCTCTCTTCACCGAAGACTGGACTAGACAGTCAAGAGGAGAACGTAAACACTTGCACCGTACCACACTCTTCACATAGTCCCTCAAAATCTACACCACCAAAACACACGCACCGAAGCACAAAACACAGACCTACATTCGCGGAGGCTCTCAGTAAAAATCTGCCCAAACAACCAAGACCTCCAAAGCAGAAATGCAAGCAACCTCCAGCCCCCAACACAACCCAAATGACACATAGCCCACATACTCAGTGTGCCACTCAACTACAGCCCATAAGGCATAAAGTAACCAACACTCTAGTCATAGGTGACTCTATAGTCAGGCACACTGATATTCCACTCACCAGGCTAAACAAGGAAAAAGTTACTGTCAGCTGCCTGTCAGGTGCCAGGATCTGCCATATAATGCACACACTCAGGTCACTCCACAAGAAGTACAAATATGATACTATCATTGTCCATGTTGGTGTGAATGACCTGAGACATACCTCCCTGAACTACATGAAAAGAGACATGGAGGAGCTCTCTGATCTTGTAGCCCTGGCTGGTATGACCCTAGCCCTAAGTAGCATCCTGCCATCACACAGAATGATACCAAAGTACAAGGAGAAAATGACTGACTACAACAATTCGCTAAGCTTCTGGTGTCATTCTAATGGGATCCAGTATCTGTCTGCCTGGGATGACATGATCGACAGACCACGCTGCTTTGACAGAGATGGCCTGCACCTGTCGACCTTGGGATTCCGGATACTGGCAAAGGCTCTTGCCACCCCTATAGTGCCTTTTTTACTTTAAAATGACAGATTCACCACTGTAACAGGTACAAGCAAGCAAAATCTGAGGGTAATGCTACTCAATGCTAGAAGTCTAAACCTCAAAATGCACTCACTCGAGGCACTCCTTAAAATGGAGAACATCGACATCTGTGCAGCGACAGAGACCTGGTTCAAAGCTCCAGAGAGCAACCCTGCATTACCAGGCTATAATTCATACCACACCTTTCGGCCACCAAACCCATACCGAAACACTAAAGGTGGAGGCGTGTCCATATTCATTAAGGATATTCACACCTCCAAGCTAGTTGCTCAGCATAATGCATCCGAGATTATCCAAGTTCAATTAACTCTGGGCAAAACCGCAATCCAGACTGTAGCTTGCTATAGACCCCCCCCCCCATCATGCCCCAGGATTCCCACTCCTCTTTTCTTGATACACTGGAAAATATTAAGGTACAACCCAACACCCTAATAATGGGTGATTTCAACTACCCCACCATTAACTGGGAAAACTATTCATGTACCAACTCTTTTCCTCAACGTTTTCTGCAATTCATCAATTCCAATGCCTTGGATCAACTTCTCCACACCAGGGGCAGCATTATCCTAGACCTGGTCATCACCAACATGGGCAACCGGTGTTCCACACCACAGGTCAGGTAGGTACTAGCCTATTGGCCCTAGGGCCTATATAAGCCTAGACAAAAATTTACCCTAGCTTTCGCCACTCAAGAAAATTATTTTCCTGTCCCTCTGTCGAGCAGAGCCACAGAAGTGATCCCTAGGGTGAACTTCCTATCTCCCATCCAGTCATCAAGATTTTTCTTGAAGAGTGCTAATGAGGAGCTCTTTTTGACATAGATAGGTAGTCTCTTCCAGAGTATAGGAAGTCTCTGGGACAGGAATCTATCCCTCCAACATGTTCTGTTTATTGTGGTAAAAAGGTTTAGGTCCCTAGAGTGTGTAGCTCAGAGGGACTGGGATTTCTTTAAGTGGAGCATGTCCAACAGCTCTGGGTTTGACATAGCTTTGTATGTTAGGCAGAGATCGCCTCCGAGTAGGCGATATGCGACGGAGTAAAGCTGGAGTTTTTTGAGACGGTCTGCGTAGGGCATCTGTTTGAGGCCAGTAATCCTCTTGTGAGGTATTTCTGTGGCCTTTCCAGTTGTTGTAGATATCCTGTGAGGTACATACTAAAAGGGGCGTTGTACTCCATAATGGGTCTAATATGAGTGATGAGTAGAGGGGAACAATGACCTCTTTTTTTCTGGATGAGAAACCTTTTGTGATGAGGTGTGCCATGTAGAAGGATTTCCTGACCACTGTGGTGATGCGATTATCAAAGGAGAGACTACTGTCCACCTGTGTCCCAAGGTCTCTTATCACACTTTCAGTGTTAAGTAGACTACCGCCTATGTGGTAGTTCATGGGTACAGAGTTTTTACCAAAGGGGATGACAATGCACTTTTTGGCATTGAGCTTGAGACCATGGCTTTGACACTAGGCATCTGTCTCAGTGAGGCCACATCTTTAGGAGTTTTGATTATGGCTCCTAGTTTGCAGTCATCTGCGAATTTAGTTAGCCAAAGACCTTCTGTGTTAGCCTGTACTTCAAAGAAGTAGATACCAAACAGTAGGGGACCCAGGACTGATCCCTGAAGTACTCCACTTGTCACTGGTCTGAAGTCTGATTTAGAGTCTGCTAATTTCACAGTGTGGGTTCTGTCAGTAAGCCAGTTGGCAACCCATCCTGTGACATAGGGGTTTATACCTAGTTTAGCGAGTTTGTCTATAATTCCAGAGTGGGGGATGGTGTAGAATGCCTTGGCAAGATCTAGATAGGCTGTGTGAACCACCTTACCCTCTTCTATGGCTTTGGTGACTACTTCAAAGAAGTCTATCAGGTTTAGGAGACATGATCTGCCTTTTACAAAACCAAACTGTGTGGGGTCCAGAGTTTGTAGATCTTCAATGTCTTTGTATATGAGTTCCATGACGATGCGTTCCATAGCCTTGCAGACCAGGCTCATCAGGCTAATGGGGCGGTAGTACCCGGGGTCTGTTGTGGCCCCCCCCCTTTGTAGAGTGGGATAACCGTCGCACTGCAACATTCAGTGGGCACAAAGCCTGAGGTGAGGCTATGATTGAACATGGTACTTAGGTGGGGTGCCAGTTCATTCTGTAGTTCATGTAGAAGGCAGCCTGGGATATTGTCAGGTCCCATGGATGCTGTGTTCTTGGCTTTGCATAGTGAGATTTTTACCTGTGCAGCCGTGATTACAGGAACTTTGCATTCATCTGGTATAAACATGGGCTGTTTATGGGGTGAGAGGGGGGTAAAGTTAGCACTAAACCTATCTGCCAGGATGTTGGCAATATCATTTGGTTCTGTATATTTAGTGTCATAGTGCTGTAACTCAGAGCAGATCTGAGTGTTGCCATTGAGATTCTTGACATAGCTATAGAATGATTTGTGGTTGTCTTTAGAGTCAGTGGCAATTTTGTTTTCGTAACTAGCTTTGGAGGATTTTATGAGGGATCTCAGCTTCTTACTGAGGCTGACCAGGGAGTTCCTCCAATCGTGGGATTTTACTCTTTTTTGCAACAGTTTCTTTCTTCTGTTGTAGAGTTTGTTTATGGCAGAAGACCTCCAGATTGGCTTCCTTTTTTGGAAGATAGCATCTTGGTTCTGTTAGGGATAACACGATCCATGCACTCGTGTAAGTGCTTATAAAGTGCATTTGTGTGGGATTCAGCAGTCATACCTCTATTGTCCATCTGCATGGGTGTCTTGAAGTTTGCCACTTCTGTCTTAAGAAGCATGAAGTTGGCTTTGGAGAAATTTTTTACAGTTGTTTTCCTAATGGGGGGTGGGAGCTGGATGTGGATGTCTAGGGTGATTAGCTTGTGGTCGGATCTGACCAACGAGGAATTGACCTCTGGTGTGGAACACTGTTTCCCCATGTTGGTAATGACCAGGACTAGGATATTGCTATATTGCTGCCCCTGGTGGGGTGTGAATAAGTTGATCCAAGGCGTTGGAATTTATGAATTCCAGAAAACGTTGAGCAAAAGAGTTGGTACATGAGTAGTTTTCCCAGTTAATGGTGGGGTAGTTGAAATCACCCATTACTAGGGTGTTGGGTTGTACCCTAATACTTTCCAGTGTATCAAGAAATGAGGAGTGGGAATCCTGGGGCATGGTGGGAGGTCTGTAGCAAGCTACAATTTGGACTACGGTCTTGCCCAGAGTTAGTTGCACTTGGATAATCTCGGATGCATTATGGTGTGCAACTAGACTGGAGGTGTGGATATCCTTAAGGAATATGGACACGCCTCCACCTTTAGTGCTTCATTCTGGGTTAGGTGGCCGAAAGGTGTGGTATGAATTATAGCCTGGTAATGCAGGGGTGCTCTCTGAAGCTTTAAACCTGGTCTCTGTCACTGCACAGATGTCAATGTTCTCCATTTTAAGGAGTGCCTTGAGTGAGTGCATTTTGAGGTTTAGACTTCTAGCATTGAGTAGCATTAACCTCAGATTTTGCTTGCTTGTACTTGTTACAGTGGTGAATTTGTCATTTGAGCCTTGCCTAAAAAAGGCAGTACAGGGTTGGCAAGAGCCTTAGCCAGTATCCGGAATACCAATGGCGACAGGTGCAGGTCATCTCTGGCAAAGCATCGTGGTCTGTCGATCATGTCGTCCCAGACAGACAAATACTGGATCCCCTTAGAATGACACCAGAAGCTTAGCCAATTGTTGAAGTCAGTCATTTTATCCTTGTATTGTGGTATCATTCTAGGTGATGGCAGGATACTACTCAGAGCTAGGGTCATATGTGCCTGGGCTACAAGATCGGAGAGCACCTCCATGTCTCTTTTCATGTAGTCCAGGGAGGTACGTCTCAGGTCATTCACACCAACATGGACAATGACAGTGTCATATTTGTACTTGTTGTGGAGTGACCTGAGTTTGTGCGTTATGTGGTGGATCCTGGCACCTGACAGGTAGCTGACAGTAACTTTCTCCTTGTTTAGCCTGGTGAGTGGAACATCAGTGTGCCTGACTGTAGGGTCACCTATGACTACAGTGTTGGTTACGTTGTTATGCCTTATGGGCTGTGGTTGAGTGGCACACTGAGTTTGTGGGCTGTGTGTCATTTGGGTTGTGTTGGGGGGTGGAGTTTGCTTGCATTTCTGCTTTAGAGGTCCCTGATGCTTGGGCAGGTTTTTATTGAGAGCCTCCGCGAATGTAGGTGTGTGTTTTGTATTTCTATGTGTGTGTTTTGGTGGTGTAGGTTTTGAGGGACTATCTGATGAGTGTGGTGTGGTGCAAGTGTTTACCTTCTCCTCTTGACCATCTAGTCCAGTCTTGGGTGAAGAGAGCTTTGCTTCCAGTTTGGCTATATAAGTGCATCTCTCACAGGTTGTAGTGTTGGGTGGTAGGAGGAGAGGGTTGTCTGTGTACATGAGGCAATTGCTGGATTGCCCCAAGATGCCCAGATTCATCAGGTAGACAGGAGAAATCACTGGGAGCTGACCCTTAGACATGCCTGGATAGGTGCTTATTTATTAAGTAGTAAAAACTGCTTTCCTCTAGACAAGTGAGGAAAGTTGAGTGCTGTAGTAATTTGCAGCTTATTTAGTGCTTACAACAAGTTCTGAACAAGTGCTGAGTTCAAAGAAACATATTTGAGTGCTGAAACTAGAAAACTGGCTAGTTCTGAGAAACAAAATTAAGCTAGAAGGCTTCCCTCCAACACAGAAAGGCTTGGGGGCTCAGAAGCCTACAAACAGTCTAGACCACTTACAGGAAAGGCAGGAAACAAGTTTAAAAAAAAAGTTTTTTTTTTCTTTCCCAGATGTTCTCTTTGTACATAGTAGGAGTGCCTGAAATCAGAATATGATCTCACTGCACTCATTTGAGTGAGCAAATGAGATGGGCCCAGAAGGAGTATCCAAACACAAATTTATAAGAGGAGCAGGCAGTTTCAAAGCCACCAAGATTAACACCAAAGCAAAAACATGGAGGGTGGGTGGGGAACTAATTGAAACAACAGAGTCAAAACTTCCAGTTCAGTTAGTATTCAATGTAACACAAATAAATCAATTAAAATGCTGTATTATTTGAAAAAAGTGCAGATAAAAGGTACTTAAATTCTCTTTATGCGTCCAGTTGAATACAGCTTGATCTTAGCCGGCCAAAGCTGAGGTTTTAAGCAGAAAATATTCCAAAATGTACCACTTAAATAGGCAGTGACAGGATATCAATAAATGAGACTACCCCCGCCTGCAATTACTAACAGGCAATAAAAATCTAGCATGCACTAACTGAAAAAAGTGTATATATATCTATATATATCTATATATATCTATATATATATATATATATATATATATATATATATATATATACCTATATATATATCTATATATATATCTATATCTATATATATCTATAGGTTTACTATCAAAATCTTGAACCGTACTCCGTCGACTGTACTATCGTCGAACACAGAAGTTCGAAAACGGTAATTCCGATGTCAAAAAAAAATCTAGGAACGGGTTAAAACATGGGTCGAGGTAGGGGAAATGTTTGTAGTTCGGAATAATACTGAACACCTACCACGACCCATGTTAAAACCCGTTCCTAGATTGTTTTTTTGACATCTATATTACCGTTTTCGAACTTCTGTATTCGACGACAGTACAGTTGACGGAGTATGGTTCGAAATTTTGACAGTAAACCATATATATATATATATATATATATATATATATATATATAACATGAGGGGTACTTCTGACAAGCAAAAAGTAAACACAAGTGATTATAATTTACACAAAAATGTAAGAACTAAATGAAAGCAGCCTGTGACTCCACACAAGGTGTTTATACCTAGAATCTGTTATGGACAAAATGAGTGACACAGAAAATAATGAAAACAATGCTGCACTGTACACCAGTCTTGTGATGCCTACCAACACTGCTGGTACACACCTGTAAAAACACAACTGAGATAATGCTGTACCTGCCCAAGGTAGCCATGATGGCTGGTGGGAGGTCGGCATAATGGTTAAGGTATTTCCCTTACAGACACAAGATGCAGGGTTTGATTCTGACATGGGGTAACTGGCTAAGCATAAAATGGCCCACAAAGGCAGTTCATAGGTAAGTACTAGGCTATCGGCCCAAAGGCCTAACTAAGCCTTGCCAACAAATACAGTTAGCCTAGTATTAATCTATGAAACTATGAACTGTACTAGTAACAGTATATCATTCAATGCATCAAACAGCTGTGTTCCAAGCTCTTCTGTGGTCTTTCTTTACAGCTTCATGTCACAGCAATGTCAGGCCACAAGATCTGACAAACTGAGCAAAGGAGCACTTCAACTTGCAAGTTCACATAGCAATCTGATTTCCTAAATTAATTATTCAAGAGAGATAAAAGTCTGATTACTTGATAAGTTGTAAAAAAAGAAGTTATGTAGTCACCATAAAGTTCCATCTGTGTTGCCCATTGTCATTCTTCCTCAACATATGGGTTTGGATGCGATCGTCAGATCTGACTCAGTCACTGTTTCACAGCTTGTGGATACTACAAGCTCTTGCTCCCTTACCCATAATGCTGTAGTCCTCCTCATTCCTCAGATCTTGTTTGCAGCTCATTATTGTAGGTTTAATGAAAAAAATTACTTTACTATGGATACTCAATATCTGGAGCACAAATAAAAGGAATTTGGTTCCTATAATCCTCTCCTGCTGTTCCGGAAGTCATCAAAGAAACAGGGTAGGGGAGTGGAGGAAGAATGAAAATGGACAACACAGATGGAATGTTATGGTGAGTACATAACAGCTTTATCTGATGTTGCCAATTTTTATTCATTCCTTAACATGTGGAACAGAGTCCTCAACTACCTGAATCCTGTGTGGACTCTAAGTAAGATATTCCTGAGTACTGTTGAGCTGAAGGCTGCACTTCCCCTCCAGACCAGATCCAATCTGAAATGAGTAATAAAGGTATGAGGATTAGCCCGAGTTGCAGCAGCACAAATATTGTCCATGAAGGTCTTGGATAAAAAAGATGATGAAGTTGCCATGGATCTGGTTGAATGGGGTCTTAAACGCTTTGGCAAGACCAGAACAAACTTTTTATAAACAAAGGGAAACCAGTCAGTCACCCATTTTGATAAAGTTACTTTCAAAACTGGTTCACCCAATCTGGTTTCTAAAATGGATACAAATAGCTGATCTGATTTTCAAAATTTCTCTGATCTGTGTAGATAAAAAAGGTAATTGTCTGTGAACATCTAATAACTGCAAAATGTATTCACCTTTGTTCAAAAAAGTTGGAAAGAATATAGTAACGTCAATAGTTTGATTAATGTTAGATCCTAACAGGACCTTAGGAAGGAAGGAAGGACTGGCTTTTAAGGCCACCCTATCCTTATGAAAAGTTAAATAGAGAGGCTTACAAGATAAAGGCTGAAGTTCTGAAACTCTTCTTGCTGATGTTATTGTTATGAGAAATATGGTTTTCCAAGTCAGAAATCGCAATTTACATTTTGCAATTGGTTCAAAGGGTCTCTGAGTTAGTGCTTGTAATATTAAATTCAGATCCCATGGTGGAGTAGGGTCCTTGAAGGGTGGTTTGAGTAGAAAGTTTCCTTTTATAAAGGCCTTACAATGACATGAAGAAACCAATGTAGAATTATCAATTCCAGTATGGAAATTGGAGGTGGCAGCTAACTGAACCTTAACCATACCCGGAAGGGAAGGGACTAGCCCCTTCATTAAAAACAGAAGACAGGAATTCAAGAATTTTATTGCAGAGAAGCGGTACATGTCTTCTTCTTGCGCCCAAAGGACAAATCTTTTCCATTTGCTCTTGTAAATCTTCTAGTGGAAGCTTTGTGGGAGATAAAAGAATGCGTCACACCCCAGAAGAGAGCTTTGGTTGTCTGACTATCAATGGAATTGGAGAAACTATGTGGTCAGTTTTAGGCCCGAGATGTCTGGATGAGTCATGTCTGTTGGGTGAGACAGGAGTCTGGAACTGGATCCAGAATCCAAGGCCAGTAAACTAGATGAGGCCAAAGGAAGGGAAACAAAATCTGTTCAGGCCAATAAGGAGCAATGAAGATGACTTTGCTCTTTAACTGGGATGCTTTCTCTAGGAATTTGGGGATTAAGGGAGTTGAGGGAAAAGCATAGAGGAGACCTGGGTCCAATTGTAAAGAACAACATCTCCCTGTGACTCCCCTGGTGGGGATGGGGGGGGGGGTTATTAGGGCAAAGAACTTGCTGAATTTGTTGTTCAGAGGAGATGGAAATAAGCTGCAGCATTTCTGACATTTCTTTGTTGAAAGACCACTCATGAGATAGTGGAATGGACCTGCTCAACTTGTCTGCTATGACAATGGCATTCCTCAGTATGTGTGTTGCTACCAGAAATTGATTTAAAGAGATCACCTATAGCTTCTCAACACAAGGGGTAAGACCTGGTTCATCTTTTTTTGCTAACATACCATACCATACTACTGACATATTGTCTGTTTGAATCACAATAATTCCAGAAGGGAGAGAGTCTCAGAATGCCTGCAGTGCTAGGAGTACTGCTATAATTTCCAGCACATTGATATGAAGGTTGGCCTATTCGGGGGACAACTTGCCTTGTACAATCTTCCCCAAGAAATGCCCCCACTACACGATCTAGGAAGCATCCATGGTCACTATGGCCTTGGGCTGAGGAAGGATAAATGGATGACCCTGTGATATTTGATCTGAGTGAATCCATCACCAAAGGTATTTTTTGCAGGCCTAAGTTATGCTGACCTTGGTGAACAAAGGCTGATAAAAAATGGACTACTGGGTTGCTAATGTCCACTGAAGAATTCTCAAATGGTATCTTGCTTGTGGAAGTAGAACTATTGCCTTGGACATCGATCCCAGGGTCAATAATATACTTTGGGCTGACAGCAGTTAAGTTCTGGATTATCCTTTTGACTTGAAAACAAATGGTTTGAACTCTTGGCAAGGGAAGAGATGCTGTCATTGACGCTGTGTTGAAAACAGCTCCTATGAATTCTAATGTCTGAGATGGCTGAAATTGAGATTTGTTGCGGCTGAATATAATGCCAAGATTGGAATGAGTCTGGAGTGCCTAGTTTCGAGCTGCTCTTAGCTGATGCTTGGTTAAGGCAGTTAGCAGCCAATTGCCTAGGTATGTAAACTTTCAATATCCCTGCAGTATTAAGTGTGCCAATACTACTGCCATGCATTTGGTGAACATCCTAGGGGCCATGATGAAACTAAAGGGCAGTACTGTTATAGTGACTGCCTCCCAGTCAGAAGCACAGATATCTCCTGGACAGTCTGTTCATTTTTATGTACTAGTAAGCGGCATGGAGATCTATTGAGCGCATCCAATCTTCCTTATGCAGGAAAGGCAAAATGGACTGAACTGAGACCATATGGAATTTGGTATGCTGAACTGACTTGTTCAGAATGTTGAGATCCAAGATTGGTCTCCAGTCCCCTGTTTTCTTTGGCACTAAAAAGAATCTTAAGTAGGTTCTGGATCTTTTCTGGACTAATGGGACATCTTGGATGAATCTTTTTTTCCAACAGCTTTTGTATTTCCACAGCTGCTGTTTTCCTCTGACTGGGTGGAACATTGGGAATTGTGTTCTGTAATGGCAGTGGTAGGAAAAAGGGAATTATATAGTCTTTTGAAATAATCCTCTGCATGCAGGTATCCTTTGTTATGTCTAGCCAGGCTCTCTGGTGCAGGGATAAGCAACCCCCCACTGCCCCCAAAGGTGGGCAATCCACCCTCTTTTCAGGAACTCTGACAGGGACTGTCAAAGAAAGAATTTGTGGACCCTTGGTTCTGCAAGTCTCCTCTGCTGTGTGGGTGGCGTCTCCCATTTGAACTTCCCCCTCTTCCTCTTGGGGAACACCCTCCACATGGATCACAGAATGGACCTTAGGATTACTTGAACCACATCCTTTAACCACCTTGTTGATTCCTGGCAAAGGTCCTTTGAGGGGTTGAAGAATGTACGCCCTCAGCAAACAGGTCTTACCATTTTTCTCGCACCTTGAATGTGTCTCTTTCAACTCTGTGCCAAAAAACGAACATCAGTGAAAAGGAGCATTGATGAAAGATGACTTGAAGGGCGCCACAAAATCAGACAGATGCAATCAGGCATGCCTCCTGACGGAAATGTCTGAAACTGTCACTCTTGAGCTTCCTTCAGCTGCATGTGAAATAAGCCTCATAGATGAGTATGAAATAGACTGAAGGATCGCTAAATCTGAAGCAATAGAAGACACTGCATCAGCATCACTAGTCCCTGAGAGGGTGTTTGAGAGTTCCTTGATCAAATCCCTCTGTAATCTGATAAAGTGTGGCAAATAATTCAGAGACCTGGGGTCAAAGGTCACTGATGCATGCATATGCTTCTCAAACCTGTCCAGCACCCTGGACTCCCTGTAAGGGGGGGGGTGGATGCTGTTCCATGAGTTCTTTTTTGGTTGCTGCCATCATGACATTAGCATCCATTGGTACTCCTTTGTTCTAAAATGTCCTTCCCTTCAGTGGCGCTAGGATCCTATCTGGTCTCTTGGGGTTGGGGATCAGCTCTGCAGAATCTGGTTCCTTCCACACTCACTGAGAGATGAAATTGATGAGCTCATCAGCAGGCAAAGATACCCAGGAAGTAGATAGGCCAGTAACAAAATGCCTCCAGGAATACCGATTCTTCTTGAGAAGGGTTGTCATTAGACCAACCAGCCCTCTGTTTCAGGATTTCTAAAATGTCTCCAAATGAGACGTCATCAAGATGTAATCTTGGGGACCCTTCCCCTTCATCAAAATCAGTATCTTCCATGACGGGCTCCTGAAGGAAGTCCAAGCGCCTCCTCTTGCACTTCCTTTTCCTAGAGAGTTCTTCAGTGGGATGTTCCGGAGAAGCATCAGAAGAGATAATTATGCCCTGTGGGGCTACCTGGAGACTTTGGTCTTGCAACCCCTGTGAAGTAGAATGCTGAGGCTCCTGTCACAAAGACAGCTGAAAACCAGAGGGAAGATCTGAGGGGTGATGAGCCATCTGATCTCTAGAAATGAGACCTGGAGTGTGTCTCTTTCAACTTGAGGCCGAAAAACGAACTTTAGTCAAAAGGAGAATTGATGAAAGATGACTTGAAGGGCTCCACAAAATCAGACAGATGCATTCAGGCATGACTTATGATGGAAATGCCTGAATCTGTGACTCTTGAGCCTCCTTCAGCTGCAAGTGAAATAAACCTCATGGATGAGTTTGAAATAGACTGAAGGATCGTTAAATCTGAAGCAATAGAAGACTCTGCCTCAGCAGTACTAGTCCCTGAGAGGGTGTCTGAGAGCTTCTTGATCGAATCCCTCTGTAATCTGGTAATGTGTACAAAGTAATTCATGGATCTGAGTGCAAAGGTCACTGATGCATACACATGCTTCCCAGACTTGTCCAGCACCCTAGACTTCCTGTTAGAGGGAGATGGACAGACTCTGTTCCATGGGTTTCTTGGTGGCCGTCACCATGACCATAGCATCCACTAGTACTCCTTTGTTCCAAATTTCCCTTCCCTTCTGTGATGCCAGGGTCCTATCTGGTCTCTTGGAGATCAGCTTTACAGAATCTGATTCCTTCCACACTCACTGAGAGATCAAATCAATGAGCTCATCAGCAGGCAGAGTCATCCAGGAAGTAGATGGGCCAGTACCAAAATGCCTCCAGATTCCTCTTAAGAAGAGTTGTCGGTAGACCAACGGACCCTCTGTTTCAGGATGTCTAAAATGTCTCCAAAATGAAAAGTCATCAGTTGATGATCTTGGGGACAGTTCCCCTTCATTGAAATCAGTATCTTTCTTGACTGACTCCTGAAGGGAGTCCAAGTGCCTCCTTTTGCATTTCCACTTCCTAGTGACTTTTTCAGTGGGATGTTCCTATGCCTTGTGGGGTCGCCTAGAACTATGGTCTGACCACTCCTGTGGAGTAGAATGCTGAAACTCCCAACACAAAGACATCGAGAACCAGAGGGAAGATCTCAGGGAGACAAGCCATCTGATCTCTAGAAGAGAATACTTACTCTACCACCTCGAAGGAAGAATGTCCTGGGGAGAAGAAACCATTAGTGCCAAGAAGGCATGCTTCTGAACTGAAGTCTCCCTCTGACTCAAAGACACTGCACCCAAGGTAGGAGTTGGAACCAAATGCCGAGGGTCTGAGGTACGGATATGGCCCCAACAACTTTGGAGTCTAATCTAACCCCTTGGATCCGACAATGAAGCTTCAGGTCTGAGAGCCATCCATCTCCAACACACTGAGTCGGCATGCTCAGAGAAGACATCAAATCCAAAGACAGGGGTATCTTTGGATCCAAAACAGATGGCACCAGGAGTCTTGGACCTAAGGGCTCCGAAACTGAAGGAGGGATTGCAGAAGGAGCCAGAACTAAAAGGAAAACATACTGGAACAAACAATGGCATTAAGAAATACTGACTAGTGATAAGGGAAAAAAATAACAACTATGGTAATTAAAAACTACTTTCAGTAAATAAAAAAAAAATATCAGAAAGGAGAAAGAAGAAATACTGATGATCAGTAAGGAAAAAAGAAATTACCAGCAATAGTAATTAACTAACACCAACAGTAAGAGTAACGAAGTATGAAAAGGTAAAGGGAGGACAAGAGTCAAAAGTTTGATAGTGGTAATAAAAAATTATAAAAAATTATCATTCTTGAAAGTGCACACGAGAGCTGTAGCAACAACGTCTGTTAACAATGGTGGCAAATGAGATCTGAGTAATGAGAGGAATACAGCATTATGGGTAAAGGAGGATCTTGAGAGCTTGTAGTATCCATGAGCTATGAAACAGTTACCTAGTCAGATCATATCCAAACCCATATGTTGCAAAATGAATAAAAATTGACATCATCAGATCAAGTCCCTTCTCAGCCCTGGAATACATTCAAGTAAGGTAATACAGTCACAGTTGCATAAATTATTGAACACGTGCATTATCTGCACATGTTGTAAGGTGGTATATAATCAGTTTGGACCTTTTACAGTGATTCTTTTAAAATGTATAGGTCAGTACAAAAATATGGGTCTATATTAAAATCTCGAAGTCTGACAATATCGAATAAGATATTGTCGACACGAGAATACCGAAATTGCACTACGTCGAACGTTTACAGGAAAATCTCCATAGGGGGAGATTTCAGTTTACTTCAAATTAGTGCATTCTCGAGTGGTGGGGGGGTGCAGAGGGGCTTGCCCCTCTGTCTACACACTATTTATTTTTTTTAATTTAGTATTTTTTTTTTTTTGTTTTCGATGGTTTAAGACTTTGATCACTAAAGTTCGATCTTTAGTGATTCAATGTTTTAAACCTTCGAGATTATAATATAGACCCCAAAAATATTAGTAGCATAGGTGAATAATAGAATGGTACAAAGGAAAATGTATATAAAAAACACTACTTGTAAACATAAGTACAGGTATTATTTATCTCATCTTGCAAATTTCATTGTTAGGAGAAAAACCTCTTTTGTTGTGTCTTTCGGCTTTTCCCAGTTAGGGGTCGCCACAGCGGAACTCCGCTCCGCTAATGATTGGTAGTTGATTTTTACGTGCCGAGTTACCAGCCCTGATGTACAACCTTCAACGAAGGTACGACCATTCACGCATGTCTCCACGCAGAAGACTCTCTAGCTGAGAATCAAACCGGACAGAATCTTACTGTGAGGCGACAACGTTACCGCAGCACCACCACCGCTAAATAAAAATAACATTTAGTTATAAACCAAATATATAAATTAATTTAAACATACATTCTAACATTATTACAAACAAGAAAAAAAAACTTTAGGAAATGGATACAGATAGTTCAGGTGCTACTTGACTCATTGCTTTATACATATTAGCCAGTGAATGTGGTCATTTATGCTTCCATTATCATTTGTGCACAGTGAGTGATGGAGTACATTAAATCAGAGTTACATATGAATAGTCATTTATTATTTATAAGCACATTTTCCATTAAGGGATTCTCTAATTAATGGAAATCAAATTATGCATTATACCATTACATGAATTATTTCAGTGCACAGTTTGAAATATGAGGTCATTTCCTAATCAAACTATGAGGACAGTTCATTAACATTTACTGTGTCAGACTGATACATTCTGAACAGCAATCTTCCACAGTCTTTTAAGACTAGAACGTACAAAATGGGCACAAACACAGACAAATCTATTTGGACTAAATAAGCACAATAAAACACATTGATGCTACTAAATTACATTACCTGTTTGGTGTCCAGACTCATTAACCACTGAGTTAGAGAAACTAATAAAATGCATCTTTAACTCCAAAAATATATCTGACTTCTCAAAATTAGTGGCTAAGTTTTTAGACATAGCCTACTTCAGAAATACATGTGTATGCATTCCCTTGCATGTTGTAGAACTAAATAAAGGCATGAATTCTAACCAGAACTTAAAAGGGTGTTGGTCTTAATGTAATCCTTTTCATGCTGCCAAGCAAGTACGCAGCAACTGCATTTTTTTTTTATCATTTAAACAAAATCTTCAGTGCAAGCAGTTGTAAAAGGATAATTATGTACCTCATAGCCAGCATTGGCATTGCTTGTTTATTTTATTTATTTTTTATTTACTGCATTTTGTTTACCAGGAAAATTTCAACTGCGCACAAAGACTTTTTGCAGCAGAACACAATAGAGAAAAGCTCTATAGTACAAAAACAATAATAATTACAAGAAAATATTGCAATACAAAACAAAAACAGTTTTGAAGAAAACATGTCAGTACGAGACAGGGAAAATTCAATGTAGAAGATAATTGAACAATGATGTAGGAGGTTATCTAAATATGTGGAAAATAGTATATCTTATTATCCTAAATAGGCTTTTTTAATGAATAACTGTGCTGAGCTATACCTAAACAGCATAAAATGCATGTACAGACTAAAGTTCTTTAGTTTTTCATGCTGGATAATTCCATGAAGTGCATTTAATGTTACTTTTGTTATTAGCTCTTCTCCACAGTACTGTATCTGAACATCCTGAAAAGGATCAGCAGTACAGAAAGTCAGGCGGTGGATGATAATTTATTAATTCAATAATCCCAACACTGGATCATGCATATGCTCTATGAAAATCTATTGATATTTGCATGCCTTATACCACATACAGCAAATATTTCATGCTGTGATATAATTCACCCTGAATGATTGCATTTTCTGTTGTATGTGCAGAGAGGTAATCACACTGTTTTCCTGCATGGAACAAACTGAATAAATTACATTTCTGAAGCATTAAAATGTTTTAAGTATTACTTTCAATCAACCACTGCAAACTTCTTTTTCACACCAGTCTTTTATTACTATATTGGCAATAATTTGATTTCTCCATGTGTATGAAAACTGACATCTAAATTTAAAAGAGTCAGTGAAACAAATTAAAAATATTCACTTTGTGGCCAAGATCACCAGCTGACTGTTGTTGCAAAATATTTTGTCGTTAGTTATTTAGCATATAGTTTACTTCCTCATTAAGTACATTTGTTACTTTATTCTGTTTCTACATTGCAAACAGTACAAATGTAGATCAGTAATTTCCTTTATTGTTTAAGCTTATGTTTTATACATGCATATTATTAAACTTTTTGTTACTCTATATATTATTCCTTGCCATCATCTGACCTTATTCTTTGTGACTGTTAAACATGTCACTTATTCTTTTCCATATAAAATGTGTACACACTAAGATGTTTATTGCATGCAAGCATTAAAGAGTATGGATAACATAATTTGTACAGCAAATGTAAATTGAACTTGCTCAATATGAAAATATTTTTCTTAGGGTCTTTTAGTTCCTTGCATCTATGAGTTTTTTATTTATTTACATTTGTTGACCGGGAGTGTCCAACTGGACGTAGGTCAATTTTCAACGGAGAAAAGCTTCACAGTTAAAATAAACAGACAGTAGTTATATTGGATTACATAGCAATTACTTACAACATATTTACAGATGAAGAACATAGTACACCCATAGACAACTAGAATCTTTACCTGTGAAGTACATAACAGACATTAACAAATGTTACAATAAGAAGTTCCTGCTGTATAATAAGTACTAGGCTTATGAGCATCTGAGCTTGCTATAATCAAGGTAAGTTAGTGGAGTGGAAAGAAAGGCAGTGGTTGGATGGGGTGGGTGATTAGAGTGGGAGTTGCAAGGGCATAGCCGGCATGTTTTTAGGTGCGGTTTTATTAAAGTTTTGAAGTGGGTGCATGATGGTACGGAGGTAATTGTGGGTGGAAGGGAGTTCCATAATTTGGCTATGGTGCAAGAGAATAGTGCTTCACCAGCAGAGTTATTGGCTTTAGTGATCTGCAAGTGATTTTTGTTGCTGGATCTTAGTGGTCTGGTGGTGTGATAGGGTTGGAGTAGATTCTGGAGGGATGGGACATTTAATGGATGGTTTACTAGTTTGTGGGCAAGTGAGAGTTGATACCATTGAGGGAGGTGAGGGAGTTCAAGCCAGCCCAGTTCAGCAAGTGAGAGACAGTGGTGACTATGGTAGGATGCCCCTGTGGCGAATTTGGCAATTTTGTTGTAGCAGGTCTCTAGCTTGTTTAGATCGCATTGCCTTAGGTTGGTATATACTGGAGAGGCATAAAGTAGGGTGGAGATAAGGTGGGAATTTGCTATTGAAATCTTTGCTGCTTTGGTGAGAAGTTGCTTATTTCTGTATAACGCTTACTGGCTATGTTATGTTACCAGATTTATTTCGTATCAGTCCTCTTTGATTTCTGTGCCATTTGATATCCTTGATCATGTTATCTTTATCATTTTAGGGGTCGTTGTAGCCCCACATGCATTATTCATGAATTATTCACCTTTTGAGTCATAGAAAGAGTGTGATTTTTGGTGTTAAGTCCACAAAAATAACTTTTGTCTGGAGTGTGGGGGTACTTCAAGGCTTGTTGCTGGCATTGTAACTTTTCATGAGATACCCGTTGCCTCTTCGAGTGGTAATATAAGGGAGATTATCAGTTATATGCTCACAACAGCTTTATCAATGCTTCACTTCAGAATCTGTACCACTACATGCCTGAATCCTGCACAGAGTTTGATCACAAGTGGATGATGAATAGTTGACTCTGACTCAAATGGCAAAGAGCAAAACACTACCGATTTATGTGAGTAATTATCCTCTGCTTTTTCTAACATTTCTCCACTACTTACATATGGAGGAAACATACCTGAATTTGCATCCCAAGTGTGGGATCTGGGGGTTAAGTCTTAACAGCAGGTTGACAATGAAGGACAAAGTGTCAGCCTCTATTAAGATTCGTTGCTTTAGGAAAATTTCCCAAATGTTGATTTTTTTTCTCCCTAGAGAGTTAGGTATGGTGATCCAAGAGCCTTTCACCTTGGCCATAGGCTGGAGATCTGGTGTGGCTGCACAGGAAGTCAAATTATTCACAGGAAGTCAAATTATTCACCAGGAATCTAAGTTCCTGTCATATCACTCCATTGTTGTAGGACTGGCATTGCTACTGGTCACCACCAGTATATGTGCCTGTGCATAACAAACACCTATCTAGATACTGACCCTATTTAACCAGGATCCCGCTTATTTAAAAGAGCTGTTGGAAATGTATAGCCAGACTAGATCATCCTCATCATCATGTGGGGAGCTTCTGGCTGCCAAAGGGCCAATTTAGAAATCTTGCGCTATGTATTCTTTGCCTACCTTGTTCTAATGCTCTGGAATCATCTACCTTCTCGGATTCACGCATGCAGCACTGACGCCTTTTTCAGGAGGTGCCGGTAGTTTCGGATGTTTTGAAGCATTATCTTAAATCCTTTGTCAGGGGATGTATACATCTTTGCACTTTTAAAACTACTGTTAATCCTTTCCATTTCCTATTCACTTTGCTTTGTATAATATGCAATACTATGAATAAGCAAAACATTCATATTTATTAGTATTGCTTTTTTTTTTAGTTGATTTTTTTCCTCTCACATAGCTGACCCCTGTGTCTCTCAATTAGTTTTGCGACAGATGATGAGATTAAGGCAATCTGCAAAAGTGTCTCACTGATGCCATGGGAGTTGTTTTCTCCATTTTACTTCCCCACTCCTGTGTGAATGTGGTAACTCTCCAAGGGTGGGGCAATGCAGTGAGCATCAGCACTGGACAGCTCCTTACTTTCACAAGGATCTGACCTTAGTAGGATGTGAAGCATAATGCTATTGTTTCTCCAGTCTCCATCAGGGAAATCAAACCATGATGTGCGTCCTGCATGCAAAACCTTTCCTCCTCTTCCTAAGATTGACCCAAAATTGGCAGTCCCATCATTCCCTGACAGCACTTTCAACTACATATCAGTAAATAGCATACATTTTTAAATAGCTATGCAAATCTAGAAGAACACGTAGCTGATACAGAGAAGAAAGGATAGGTGAAAAAAATTACTCTGACTTCTCTCATCACCTGGAAAGTCTAATACCTAATACAAAGGTACATTTAAAGAAAATATTTCCATGTGGCTGCAATAAACAGATGTTGACTTTACCATTTAATGAGCTGACCAGCTGTTGGAAGCCAAACAGCCTCATAACAAATTTGCGATATGTTATAATAAAAAAGAATGTCACACAAGAAAGAGAATCTATCAAGCAATTGAGATTCCCCTTCTATACCTATCTTGATCACTATTAAAAACTGCAAAATAACAACAATAGTGCAAAACTTCTCATTCAGACTGAAACCACCGATAAGCCTATGTTTCCAATTAATTCAGATTTTTTTATACTGTGAGCATAAAATAAGTACTCCACAAAATTAGAACATGCCAAAGGCCTTCATATGCTCTGGAAACATATGTTTTGGCTATTCATCCTTTTTACTTTTTGAAGTTTACTTGCTCCCTTTTCTCTTGAATAAAACTTTTTTCCTGGAAAAATGACATTTGCTCATAGCATCATGACATTAAATGCTTAATCAGAAGTTTGTGCGGGAAAAAGCTTTTTATCGACTTACACTTACTAAAAGTACTGCTGGAGTAAATAATGCAAGCATTCCAGTTGATCCTGTCATTTGTTATTATAGCAATAACTCAAGGCTGGATGTGGGTAATGCTAGATTTACCCACAACCAGCCGTGGGTTATTGCTATAATACAATGACAGTATTTAAGAAAAAAGTTTTCTTTACTTTTCTTAAATAATGTCCTTGTATAGCGGTGCCTGTGCTGCTCTTCCCAATTTTTCCCAGTATCCTCAGGCTTTCCTGATGTACTGCACATGCATATGGGACTTGCATTCCCATGCTTATGCAGTACATAAATGTTGTGTAAAACATTCCCATGCTTATGCAGTACATAAATGTTGTGTAAAAGAAACAATGGAGAAAGGAAGATCTCCATTGCTTTTTTTGTTTTGTTTATTTAGAAAAAAAAAAAAAAAAGAAACTGGGAGATTTTTAATGTACAGGACAGACGGGACAGAGAAAATACAATGATAATCAGGTGCCTTTCTCTAGTTTTGCATAACATACCTGATTGTCCTTTTACTTTTCTCTGTCCCGTCTCTATCATTTGTTTGAAATCTCTTTTTTTTTGTAAGTTTTTTTAACTGAATAAAGCGATCACTGACAAAATTAAAATTTTCGTGAGGAAGCGTGCTACTGATTTACTGGGGGAGGGACACACTGACTTGTGGTTTGGATGAACCATTGGCCATTACAGCACTTTCAATCTTGTAGCATACTAATAAAGCAGAAGTCTTAAAGGCATGTATTGTAAAGCATGACCATGTTTAGGCTGGTTATTTCTATTTGCATTGGTAGTTCTTCTATGACTGGTTGAACTGCACTGTGAAGGCAAGGACACTGGAAGTGAGGATCCAAATAGTTCATTGTACAAAGTATACCTATTAAATGCCCCGATTTTGGATAATACATTTGCTTTTACCTACTAAAATTACTAATTCTTTGAGAAAAAGGCTAATGGATTGCAGTCAACAAGTTTTGACATTCATTGTAGTTTTAAATTTCTTTAACTTCCAAGAATGCATGTTAATTCATGCACTCTTATTTTGTCAACTTACTAAATAAATGAGACTATAACATTCAAAAACAGTAACATTTTCATAGCATATATTGATGGAAGACGGTCCAAGTAATCGGACCTTTATCTATTGGTATATGCTTGGCTTACAATGGTCACACTGGTTGGGCTGACCAATCAGTGTACTAATTTTTGATAAAATTTGTTTTAATGCAACACTTGTGTGTTTATTTTGTTGATGTTTTAGTGATTTAGAACTTCCTTTATTAGCATGTTGTGCTTTGTTTTTAGGGTCAGCGACTTAGAGATGATAGAAAAGGTGGATTTTATGTCTTTTTCACATTCTCCTTTTTCTTTGAAGTTATGTCACTGAACAAATAATAAGTTGCTAATTTGTTCACTTAAATCCTTTATGATCTTTGGGACTCCTCAAAACCTCCCTAAAATGTTACACATTATCATATTAGACCTAACAGGAAAACTTCTACCCCTGGCAACAGAGCAAAAATATTTTGGAATAACATTAAATTCTTCACTAAATTTAACTAAGCATGATGAGAATATTATTCATAAAATGGTCCACCAATTAAATCTTACACATCCTTACTCATGCAGCCTTAGACATCCTTATTCCCAGAATAAAATATGAACTTCCCTTAATAATTTACCACTCTAGCATAAATACACACAAAATTCTAACCACTATAAACAAAATTTGCAGATTTTGTTTGCTGGCCTACCAGTAAACTCCTGTCAACTACTTGAGCACTTTAACTGGCTTCCTATAATTTAAGTATCCAAAGCAACGTTTTTTCTGGGCAGTATGGACCCATCATTCAGATAGGCATGCAATATATTATGAAATATAAGAAAAACATGGCTTTAGATACATCACAATCGACAAATAGATTTTCTAGTTATATGGTCCTACATTGTTCTACAGACTCTGGAAGCATTAAAAAGATTATACAGAGGAATTTGTATTCATTAACACAACAGATTTGTGAAAAACAGTATGTAGATCAAGAGACCTTGATCTGTTTGGAAAAAGAAGCATTTGAGGAAGTGCGAAAATATAAACAACAAAACTTAGAGATTTTTGAAAGGTATAAAAATGAAATATGGACATGGGAAAGAAAGAGAGATTTGAGAAGGTACAATATTTATGCAAAGGCAAAAGCCAAATTAATCAATATAAAGTAGGCAGCCCTAAAGATATTCGAAGAGAAATACAAGCAAAGGCATCCAGATTTTTGAATATTTCACAATAAAAAAATAACATCACAAAGAGGGAAGTCAGAAAAGAAGATTAGTAGGGTAGAAGTTAAAAAAAATAGAAAAGGTTATGTCATGCCCGCAAAGTGAACATTTTGGTGTGGAAGGTATAACACAGGTTACATCACAGCATGATGGAACGAGTGCCCCAAAGTAAAGAGAAGCAGGAAGATCTTGAGACATCTGAAGAAGAAATATAGACATGAAAAAGAAAAAGAAATTTAATATGGTGTATTCACTTCAAAGGAGAAAGCAAAACGAATCAATACAAAAAGAGCAGCACCAAAGATATTTAAAGAGAAATACAGACAAAGGAATCTGGACATGGAAAACTTTACAATACAAAACATAAGAAGACAAAGAGGAAAAGTAGAAAAGGAGATCAGTAATGGAGAAATTAAAGAAATAGAAATTGAGGTCATGGAGTACCTGCAAAGTGAAGGATTCAGTGTAGAAAATCTAATTCAGAAAGCACCACAACAGGATAAAGCAATGGATATCCAAATTAAGGGGAAACCAGTGGAATGGGAAGCAATTGGTCCGGTGCCACATGAAGATATTTTGGAGCCTTCCACAGGAAACCAGTATAAACATTCCCTTGAGGCTGGACAGCAAGGGAAGGAACAGGAATCTGTGGAAACTCTGTTGCAGTCAGTGTTGGGAAGTGATAGGCCAGTGAGTTCCAATAAGACAGAGCAACAGACAGCACAGAATGAAATTAAAGAGAATGTGCCACAGGAAAATGCTACATAACTTTCTACAGAATGCTTGCAGGAAATGGAAAACAAAAATGTGCTCTCAGTTTAGAAGGAAATGAGTTAAGAGAATAGTTGCTTGATTTAATAGACATAGATAGACATGTTAAGATCAATGAAAGAAACAGACTGCAGAAGGTCAATGAAACCCAAAAAGTTAGAAGTTTGATAAAACAAATGAACACAGTAATTAGGACTGCCCATCGAGATTCATGTGATATAACATAAGTAAACAGGAAATATTACTGTGCAGCTAAATTAATTACCAATGAAGTTCTACCACAAGAACACAGGGTAGTGATGGAAAGGAAGGGGAGAAATCAAATACCATCATTGACATATCGAATAGAGAAAACTATAAAGCAATTAAGACAAGAAATGTCACCGTTAGAGGAATATAGAAGAGGGAACAGATTAACAAAAATACTAAGAAAGATGTGACAACAGCAATGTGCAGTATCAGAATAGATCAGGATCTATCACGCACTATAGTAAATAAACTAAAAATCTCAGCACATGTGGAAAAACTTAGAAGATATGCAGAAACATATAAAGAAAAATGATAAAATAAGCAATTTACTGATGATCCAAAAAAGTTTTATAAAAAAATTGGGAAAGGAGGAAAAAGGAACTGAAGGCTGCCAAAAAAAGAAGAAATATATACATTTTGGAGAAGTATTTATGAAGATCCTGTGGAACATAACAAATATGCTAAGTGGACAGAAGAAGCAAATGAAAGAATAAGAAGTTTAAAGTTACAGGATATGAAATGGGATGAAGTAACAGACAGATTGAAATAAAGTTAAGAAAAGCCTCTAATTGGAAAACCCCAGGACCAGATGTAGTACCTAATTTCTGGCTAAAAGTATTAACATCTTTGCACGATTTAGCCATGAGTAAGAACTATTTATATGCGCACCCTGAACAGTCACCAAGTGGGCTAACAACAGAAAAAACAATGGTCCTAATTGAGTTTGAACCTGCAAGCTACCCTAAAAATTACAGAACTTTCCTTCTGACAACATATAAACTATACATGGGAATTGATGCCAACAGAGTTTATTGTCAATTAGAAGAAAACTCTATTGCAGTAGAACAAAAGGGCAATAAATGAAAGTCATATGGAACAAAGGATCATCTGTTGTTAAATAAAGTCATAGTTCAGAACTGTAAAAAGGGGAAGAATCTAAATATGGCATGGATTGACTACAAAAAAAGCATTCGATAATATCCCACATTCATGGATAAAAGATACACCCTACAATGATGGACTACATTATATTGACCATGAAACAGTGGCAGACCACTTTGCAATTAAGCTACAAATAAGGACAAATTATTATCTCAGGGATAAAAATGCAAAGGAGGATATTCCAGGGTGACCCCACCCTAGAACTAAAAAAAATAATTTTTTTCACTGTATCTTTGTTTCCTGACCTATTTTAACACCTCAAAATCACTCCGTGTTTTATTTGTAGTTTTAGCCTATTTTCCACAACATAGCTACCAATGGGGCTTGATATATCAGTGTGATCTTGTTCTCCCTCAACACTTTCTCTTTCCCATAATGCTTTGTATGACTCATGCCAGACATAAGGAAGTAACTGTGAATTCCCATACCATTGACATATAAGGGGATTTGTGTCGGTCACTGTTATCTTCTTTACCTTCTGTAAAAGGACTGCTTCTTTGCTGTCTCTAATCACCCACATTTATGTTTGGCTCACACCTTGTTTTACACTTTACGTAGAAGTTATCCAGCTACAGCCAGAAAAGCAGCTAAACTGCAGGCCTTTGTTCAGGTATTCGTTTATAGCCCCCTCCCCTCACACTACTGCAGAAGTGTTAAAACTGTCACTGCACTAAGAGACCCTTATAGAATCAATGCCTCTTGGACTGCAAAAGAAAACCCTGAACAAAAGCCTACTGTGGCTGTAGCTAAATAACTTCTAAGTATAGTGTAAAACTAGGTCTGAGCCAAACATAAACGAGGGTGATAAGAGACAGAAAGAAGCAGTGTTTTTTTTCAGTGTTACAAGTGCCGGGTGGTTTTGTTATAGTTTTAAGTTTATAAATAGGGTAACTGAATCCAAGGCAAATCTGCAGAAATGTATCACCACTTTTTGTCAAAAGATGTTCTCATGGTATCTTGTCTTCATATCATAACTTATTCAATTTAATAAAAAACAAAAACAAAAATAATATATATATATATATATATATATATATATATATATATATATATATATATATATATATATATATATATATATATATATATATATATATATATATGTTTTGTTTCTATTCTGTTTTTTCTGACTCATCTTGCTTCTACCTAACAGTGTTATATCCTCTAGTATGAACTTAACCCACATTTTCTTACAACTGTTCATAGGTTCATAGAGTAGTACTACGCTAACTGCTCTTATGAGCCAATTGAAGGCTATCCAGTTATCCCATGTGAGAAGCAAACTTTGTGCATTAAGTTTGTAAGGTAAGCGCCTTAATCATTATGATTGTATTTCTTTCTATACATTTCCAGGTGTATTTTATTTTGAAAACTGCCTAGTGGTTCAGATACATTTATTCCTTTAGATAAATGTCATACATATCTCATAGATGACAGCATGACACAAGTGTTGTGTAACTGATGCTAAGAAATGTAATTGCTAAGCAGTAAACTATAACTCAATCAGAAACAACTGCTGGCACTGTCAACCTGTTTTTTTTTTTGCAGAAAGAGTGCCTCTTTGGACCTCTTCAAGAGGAACCAGGGATCGCCCTGCTAGACAGGGTCCAGGAAAGTAAATAATGTGGGAAGAAATAGCCATAGGGCTGATAGCCTAGTACCAACCTATGAACCTATGAACCCCTCCCAACATATATCTCTGCTATGTACCCATATCAACTCTGAGATCACTGTATTTTACAGGATAAGAGTATTGTCCTAGATGCCGATGTCTGAATATTTGCATACATACAAGACAGCTTCCATTTTTGTGGTCACACAGATCATTTTTGATTTGCACTTCAGTCTGGAGTTCGTCCCAGCTGCACATTCTAGCGCATTCTTTTTGTACTCCTGTCTACTTACTACTGTTCTTATCACCGTCTCCGATCTACTTTATTCAGATTACTTAGGTGTTAAAAAACCCATCAAATGAACATCTGAACATGTTCTGTGTAATTTATTCCCTAAAGTATCTTCATTGTTAAGCTTTTTTGGCATATTTCTATTAATCAGTCTTTTACATGAACCCAGACTTTGTTATGTATTACTGAACAATAGTCAGATGTACTGCAAATAGTGCACTTTAAGGAGGATAATTGGATTATTTACTTTAGTTACTTTTTGAAATGTACTACAGAAATATTGCTTGTTAATCCCTTCTGTCATTTAATTGTGCATAAAGCCTTGACTTGGATGAGATATTTTTCTTGTGTTTTAGTAATGTGCCATTTTAATGTGTGAAGAGTTTTATCCCTGGGTTTCCACAGTAAATTGGTTCTGCTCAGTTGAACAAGCCCAGTTACCAAAGCAAACAAATAAATAATGATTCATTCTCCACTCCATTAAGTAATGTACAAATTGTTCTGAGAAAATAAAATGGATTTCTGACTACAATCTATCAGACCCTCTGGCTTTGCTTTTATGGCATTTTTAATAGCTTCCATTAATTTCTTATTCAAGAAAAGGATTTTATTCAGGGACTGAAGTTAGAAAGCTTTGGATGAATCACAACTTTGGAAAACTTTGCTGTTTGTAAATGATATTTAACAGAACATTTCAAAATTTATATGGGAATACAAACCGTGTCACAAGCAGTACTGTAAAGAAGCTAGCCTTCACAGCTGGTGAAAATTTGCTTTGCAGAAAATTGTGTGTGTATGTGTGTTTATATAACTCGTATACCCCTATATACTGTATCCCTCTATATCTGTGTGTGTGCCTGTATGCCTCAAATAGCTCATATACCTCTATATACTGTATCTCTCTATATCTGTGTGTGTTTGTGTGTGCATACACATGCACACACACACACACACACACACATATATATATATATATATATATACACACACATACATACATATATATATATATATATATATATATATATATATATATATATATATATGTGTGTGTGTGTCTATAAGGGTTCCCTTCAGAGTAT